>NW_028247295.1:0-93863 GCF_964263255.1 Lissotriton vulgaris | reverse complement strand
GTTAGCTGCATTGTATGCGTATTAGGGGTCCAAAAAGATTGCCCTGATGACAAGTCGGTCCCATTACCTTAACCTGGTTCATGTGTATGTTTTGGTGCTTTCAATGATGTTAGTACCAAGTGTTCCCCCCACAGGCTAGGTACATGCATGGGCTTTGGTGTGGACGTGACACTCGTGGCAGTGTTTCCCTAGGGTCTCCTTGATGGATTGGGGAATTAGTTTTGATGATATTACAAATTTGGACTGTCTCGCGACTCTTTGAATAATCACAAATCCGAAGCTAATTTTGAGGAACAGTGTATATGTGGTGGTATCGAAAAACAATCTACTGGTTATGAGCTCTAAAAACCATCAATGCATTCAGATGGATGTTTAACATAAAACAATAGTCAGATTCACATTAGCTTTATTCGATTTTCATAATATAAAAAATCATAAAAGCAACAACACACATATATACATTTTTACATTCATATAGAAATAAATAACATTTAAGTTAAAAAAGTATTAAATCATGTTATAGTAAATCTAGCAAATAGAAATATTAGCTAATCATTGAATTACGTTTCCTTAAAACATTTTAAAAAAAACCTGTCATACCCATAGTACATGTGACATTTCCCAACTGCTGCAAACTAAGGTACGCTGGCCTACATTGCCGCCAGGCTCCCTGTCTCAGGTATTGTTTAATCCATCTACTGCGTTCCTTTTTGTACAGTTTGCAGAACAACACCACGTGGAAGGTGGTTTGAGATGACATATTGTCACATGGACAAGGGGCTAAAGTTCTGCTCCAGTCGTTTTTAGTTGGGAACGTGACTAGCCGATGAAATAGGTTAAACCTGAATCTAGTCAGGATAAAACGATCAAACCCCAGGGTGCTGAGAGTTAAGTATGGTTGTATTGAGTAACAGGTCAGTGACAATTGATGTTCAATTACCGTTTTCTTAGTAATCTCTCCTGTGCACCTTAGCAGGCCAAAGTGATTCATGCATAATTTTTTTAATACTTTTTTTGGTACCTCCCGGATCAAGTCCGGGTTACTAAACCACTCAGGCCTTTGGAGGTCAGTTAGCGTTTTCCTAACATACTCAAGCCAGTTAATACGCTTTGCATTATCCAGACCCATGACATCTCTAATAATACCCTGGTTTAAGCCAAGGGCTTCTGAGGCCCATACTCTCCGCCAAAGCAGAATAGGATGCAGTTTAATCAGATCTGTTATGTGGTCCATACCTAGTTCGGCATGACAGTTATATACAGAGGTGGCCTTAGGGAGAGCTAACAGGTATCTAAAAAACAATTTTTCTGCAATTTGCAAGGATGATATATCCTGATACCCCCAGATCCCTGCCCCATACAATGTAATGCTTCTGCATTTGGCCACATAAATATTTAGCATGATTTCAGGGGGTCTTTTAGCTAATTTAGTGGAAAAATTCATCAGCGCCGCTATGGATTGTTTAAAGGATAGGGTCCTATTCTTAACCTCAGGTCCCCAGGTGTCTGATCCATCGATTAGTACCCCCAAGTATGGAAAGGTTTTAGTGTATTCGATTTGGAGACCTGCCACTTTGAGGTGTTTACAGGTGGCAGGACCTTTACCACAGCGCATCACAAACGATTTCTTAGCATTGATTCTGAGGCCCCTAACTTCCATGAATTCTACATACTTCAGTAGGGCCCTCTGAGCACCCACTTTCGTTCTGGCCATCAGTACTGCGTCATCCGCATAAAGAAGGGAAACAATCTGCTTATTACCATACCTTGGAGAGTCAATTTTACTGGCCCCCAGTTCAGCCTCCAAATTATTTGTGTATAGTGAGAAAAGAAATGGGGCCAGCACGCAGCCTTGTCTTACCCCCTTCTCTATGCGGAAAGACCCCGTACACTCCCCCCTCTACCCGTGTCTTACTTTAGCTGTTGCCCCTGAATAGAGCTGCCGAAGAAAAAGCACAATGGCGGGCTCAACATCCATCTCCTCAAGTATTTGCCACAGCTTTGCATGCTCTACGCAATAAAAGCGGCTGAGAGGTCGACGAAAATTGCGTAAAGACATCCCTCTTTAGCCCGAGTATATTTCCCTTGTATCATTACGAAGTTCAAAACCTGCTCCACTGTGCCTATCCCTTCCTGGAACCCGTACTGTACAAGGCTTAAAATGCCACGTTCCTCAGCCCACGTTTGCATTTTGTTTAGGACCACTCTCCCTGCAATTTTCATGAGCGAATCTAATAGGGATATGGGTCTGTAATTAGATGGGCTCTCCCTGTCCCCCTTTTTATATATGGGAATTATAATTGATTCGAACCAAGTCTTAATGAAGCATTTGGCGCAACATGCTTCTAAAACACGTGTGCAAAGAGGGGCCCAAAGATCAAAATTCATTTTGTAAATATCATTAGGGATCCCATTTGGTCCGGGGGCTTTATTATTTTGACTGGAATTTATTGCTAATTGTACTTCTTCGAGGGAAAACTCCATGGCAATTGGGAGATGGTCACGCTCTGTTAAAAAACACCCTTTTGCATCAGCCTCATTCGTGGTAGCCCCTTGTTTATTACTGTAGACATCGGAGAAAAAACCTATCCATGTTTTTTCATCTATGGCTATTTCAATCCTAGCTGCCTCCTTGTTAGTAAAAAAGGATGAGTTAACTGCCTGCCAAAATAATTTGGAGTCTCTACACTGCGAGGCCCTCAAGAGATTCTGCCATGCTTGATCTTTAATATCTTTCTTACGCTGGCGCCTTGCTAAGTTATATGCCTTCCTACGTTCCCTTACTACACCATGGTCCCTTGGTTTGTTACTTAAAGCAACCTTAAGGGCAGAGTACGCCTTAGTACAATAGGAGTCAAACCAGCCCCTACTTTTGTTTGTTTTACTGGTATATACCCTAGTTAACATACCCTGGATAATAGTAGTAATGTGGCCGAAGGCCTCCAGAGTTTCATCGTTAGAGGAGTTCTCATCTAGGCATACCATAATGTGTGATAAGGCCTTTGCTACAATTTCCTTAGATTTTTTCACAGGGTCCACAATACTCCATTTTAGTGCCAATCCATTTTGGCGTGCGATTGCAATGTCTTGCGTCCATACCAAAGACTCAATAATGGAAGCACTGTTATACTCAGGGGTGGTTATGGACACGCTAAGGGGGAGATGGTCACTCAACCCAATTGTGGGAATCTCAAAATTTTCCACCCGGTTGGAAAATCTATTGGGTACAATGATAAAGTCAATTACAGAATGAAGCCCCCTAGCTAAGAAAGTAGCGCTAAAATTGACCCTGGGGGAACACAACAAGTTGGCAAAGCCAAGGTCAAAATTGGCCATGATACTGTTTATTATTTCCCCTCTCTCAGTATGCATAAAATGACTCCTTTCCACAGTTTCCCCCTACCATATTCCTGGAACCCACATGTTTCGCGATCACATACATTTATATTAAAATCGCCTACCCAGATCAATATTGCATCTTTCCCTTTCGAATTGTTTATGCCGCTTAGATCCACCTGCAGCTTGTTTAAAACATCCGGAAAATCAGAATTCTTGATATTATTATAGAAGTTGACCATTACTAGCTCGACACAGTTGTTTAAAGTAACAATAACAAATTGGTAGTAATGAGAGCTATTTCTACTGGAGATCAAGAGGTTAGAAACGTATATGCATAACCCTCCTTTATGCCTACCGTGCAGAGAGCGAACTGCAAGGATGTGGAAAGTCTTAAATCCCTCTAGGTGTTTTTCGTTTAATAGCCAGGTTTCCTGGATGCATAGAATGTCAAAATTCTGGACGAACTCCCCCCAGACAGTGTCATGCATTTTGCTCTCTAACCCGCATACATTCCAGGAAACAACCCTTACTTGGCCCCCCTGTTGAATAGGGTAGTTTCGTTTTGGACGTGTTTTGTCGTTTTTTAGTTTGCACTGCCCTCTGTAACAGTAGTAACAGTTACTTGAGTAACAGCCTGGCTAGAGATTTTGATCCTACATCCATATCCGCACCATCTTTGGATGGGTTGGGCGGCCGGTTGGATGTACTAACAAACATCCCATATGATGAAACTGCGCCAGAAGGGTGGTCTGATGGGAATATCTCAGTCAGCTGAAACCCTCTTCACTATTTACATACTCCTGTTTTCTTAAGTTTCTAGTACAGCAACACTTACATGACCGATCATTTCCATGTGTGTTTGGATTCAGTCTACGATATAGGGAAATGAAATGGTAGGTCGTTAAATATATTCCCTTGACCCTCCTTAAATTTGGTTACAGATATCCCCATATTTGCCATACTTGTGGATGTGATGTCCTGTTATGCCCCACCCATTCCCTCTGGTGAGTCTAGGTCTATTCAAATCCCTGTAAAAGTACTCTAATGGCAAAATCTCGATTCCTTGTGACCGTGTCCCTCCGTTAAACATGACCTCCCTTAATATACTCACTACTAGTTCTGGAGTATTAAAATTAATTACAATACAGTCCCCTGTTTTGTTTTTACATGTCCTGCCCAACCATGCCACCCTTCGGACCATTATGATGTTTCGCCATATCTTGTTTTCCTCAGATGTATTAGTTGCTATCCAGTGGGCCACCTTGTTTTTTAACTGGCTATGATTCTCCCTGGATCCCTTATTCAGTACTGGGACATTTCCCAGCACTAGTACAAGTGGTGATGACTCAGGTGGTAGATTAATTACGGGCAAAGAAACCCGATTTTCCATGTAATCTGGCTCAACGCCCGCCCCCTTTTTCTCACTTGGTGCCGGCAATGGTGTATTGTGAATACTTATTTCTAAAGTATTACTTTCGATGGGTTTCTGCGTTTGGCCAGAATTCATTACCCTTGTACTCTTAGGATGTTGCTTCCGGTCATTAGCTACAGGCTTGGGCATTGGACATGTAACTGGTATTGCATCATTTATTGTGGATTTGCCGTGCTGTGACAATGTCTCCTTATTAATCTCCGAGGGTACTAGGTTGGCCAGCTTACGTGTATTTTCTAGAGTTGTTTAGCTTAAGGCGTCCAGTTTTTCATTAATAACTCTTAGTCTTTCAATCAGGGGAAGTGTGAAAGATCTTAGTAGGTCGGTCATATTACAAAAGGTAATTTCCAACTCTTGGCTTGGTATTTGGGCACTGATTTGGGGCTGGTGTCCCAGGGCGTCAGATGCTGACGAGCCTATTGCTTGTTTAATAGGTGTAACGGTGGCCCTGGTTTCGGGCGGCATAATCAACGTGCCTGCTAACTTTGAAATTTTCGGTTTCCTACCCACATGAGCTCCCCCGCCCCTCTTTCTTTTGGCCATTTGTTTAGGGCACGTAAGTGTTACTGGTTGTAAGTCAGCAGCCTGTACGCTTTTCCTGGCCACGATAGGGTGGAAGTCCTCCGACGTTATACTGGTACATAGAGATATGCTCAAAGACGATATATCACTGCCCCACTCTAATGAATTATCCATGTTTTGCAGGCCTTCCTGCGTGCTTGGGCTGGTCATGACTAATCTCCGGAGTTCATCGTTATCAGGTGTGACAGCATGTTTCAGATCGCCCAACGATGAGCGTTTAGTGCCCGTAAGTTCAAGGGATAAACGTGTTATGGTAAGTGCAATCTCTCTCTCAACGACCCCAACAGCTCTTGTGAAGAAGTCGTCCAGTGTCCCGGTTAAGATTTCCCCAGATACACTTGTCCCACGTTTCCCCTTCCCTCCAGTATTACACACCATGATCGCTCACAGTTTAACTTTTGACAGGGAACAAGTGTGTTTTTTAAAAATGTCTTACCAGGCTGCAGTGGGTTTTAGAGGGCTAGCCCAGTCCAGTCTTGTACAGCCTTGGACGGCCGTAGACGGCCCGCCCTTTGCCCGGGCTTAGCCCGGCGCGTCGCGCGCACGCGCGTCCTCGCGGGGCGAGGGACTAGGCGTGGTTAAATGCGCCTCCTGGCGCGCGATGAATGGTCGTCCTGGCCCAAGGTATCCGGGGAGTTTAAGTCCTCAGCGGGGCCGGCGGAGCCAAGCCCGCTGGACATTTGCTGTCAGTAGAAGGTAGGATGCGGGTGGGGGTGCGGAGCAAAGCCCAGCAGCAAGAACAACAGCGGGAGATTCTAACAGGCTCTGCACTGTAGTGTAGTTCCTATTTTCCCTGTAGGCCCTGCGCATTGGAATAACATAAACAGCAGTGTAGATGTAGGACTGAGGTCTTCTAGGTCTCTACTGACTATGTTAGACTTAATTTAGGTTTGCGCCAGCTAGCTCAGAGGTCACTGGAAACTTTCTTGACTGAATAGGAAGTGATCAGCTCCCCTGGCTCAGACAAGAAGGGATTCAGCTTCCGACAACCGCATAAACATGACAACTTTGCTCCCCAGAATAAGAGTCAATCTCTAGAGTTGTATGAAACAATAGACAGCTATTTCACTCAGTCAGTTGTGCAGATTTAATTTCACCAGGGTGCAGAGAATAGAGAGACGGGCATTTTCAATAAAAGATATTATTTATTGAGCATTCTTCTCATGCAAGAGAAATGAATTGCCACAATTGCAAGACTTGTTATAATGAAAAGTGCGTACAGTAAAAGGAGTATTATGAAATAATACTGTAAAAGCATTATTATGGTTTCTTAGCCATAAGATAGTTAAAATGAATAAAATATATACAATATATATACATTCATATATACATTAGCTAAGGACCTCAACTGGTGCTTCTAACTACGCCTACCCCGTTGTACCTGACCTAAGCCTTATACATGGGAGGGAGTAAGTAGGTAGCAGTTTAAGTTAAGTTGGTCTTGCCAAGAGTCTGATTCAAGAATTCTCTCTAAGGGTTTAGTCAGCACCGTACCTCTGGAATAGAATGTAGGAGGTCTGGTATCTCCCTCTCAGGACCCGATATCCCAGTCACCCGCAAGGGTAGGCTGGAAACGCCGGAGCTGGATTTTCTCGGCAGGAGAAAAGGCAGCGTCTTTCTCAGTGCGTCAAAAGAGGAGGGGCAGCGTCCGTGGGCTTCTCGCATCTGCTGGGCTTTCTGCAAGGGGACAGCTGTTCTGCTCCAGTATTCACCACCGTGTGTTTGCTTAAGGCAACGTTGGTATATTTATACCTGAAAGGTGCCGAGTTTGACGTAAGTTTTGGACATAAGACGTCAATAAAGATGTCACTAAGAACTGGTCGTTCTTACAGTGCTGGCAGGAGTTCTATTACAAATCAAAACAAAGCAAGCAGGGCTTTCCCAGGTTGCTGGGGGTTTGGTGTGTCGAAAGAACTCGGTGTGCTCTCCAGGAATCTAAGGAAGTAGCTTCTGCTGTGTCATATACTGCAGAGGCGATTTACTGAAAATATGGCTCTGATTATTATGCCATTATAAGGATATGTATTGATTATAGCCGTATAGGGGCATAAGGTCATAATATTGATCAGGTTCCTAGATAAAACACATCACCCACTCCACGGTTTTATGTCCATCAATTACTAAAAACTTAAGCAATAAAGATGCATGTGTATTCCAACCCACCCCAAAATACATTTTGCATTTGAAATGGTGTATACGAAATACATGAAAATGATAATAGGTACTGTACGTTTTAAGCAGTATGGTCATTCAGATGAATTGCTTATGTATATCAACTGAACGAGTTGCGAAAAATTACACATGAAATGTCTCTCAATACAGAAAAGAAGGGCGAGACTATTTCATCACATATAAATACAGTTGCTGTAAAAATGTGCTAGAGGATGAGGTAATGCTTTGTCTCTAGATCTACTAAAAATAGAAGCTCTGTTCTTTATGAATAGTTCTACTTTAAGCAAAGTACGTGTGCCAGAAAAAAAGGTAAATATTTTGCAATTTTTGGAAAAAATAATTTCATGATGAGCGGGGGAAAAAATAGTTCCAAACGTTTTTCAGTAGCTCTTGTTCATCAAAGCCGAAGGCCGAATTTAGAGTTCATGGGAACGCTGTGTGCCAGATTGTTTTCCAAAAAGTTATTGTTTCTGTTCAGGGGAGAACATCATTTCAGACAGACTCGCAAACAATTGGTCTACATATTCAGGTGACAGTTCGACCGAGTTTGATAATGCTGTAATCTGGCAGTCGTGAGAATGATTGCTATCATCGATTTCAGGATCAGCAATGCTCACAGAGGGTCATACCTGGGTGATGTTGCTTTCATTTCTTGCTTCACTGCCACCACCTAATCGTAGCGCAGGAGTTTCAACGAATGCCGTCATCAGGATTGGTAACCGCTGGGGACAACACGATGCATGAGCCGTTAGAGGACTTAGCAAAGTACTGATATCCATTGGTACTGCTGATTGTAGTGCAAGACAGGTGTCTAACATGCATTCCTCTCCACATAGCATACATTGAAGCACAGGTAAGATGCAGGTCTGCCATATAGGTCTGAATGAAAGAAACCAGGTCATGTTCAGATCTCTTAGCCGGGCTAGTCCAAGGACTTTAGGTATGCGGTCCCGGTAGCGTATTGCTAGGATCGTTTCTTCCATCCTTGCCGGAGTCATGTCTGCTTTTTGGCTTGCCATATCGGAGCAGAAGGGTCAAAAATAAAATCCCTGCTATGAGTCCCAAAAGTAGTGGTAGACTGCCAAAGACCAAATGGACAAAATTGGGAATGATGCCCAGGACTGCTTCGAAGAGTGTTAACAGTCCCGAAAAAATTGTCTTAAATACATACGAGATACCACTGGCATCTGACATATTTAGGATTTGGCTTAACATTTCTACGAAATGCACGGGGCAATTTGTTGATAAAAGTGTATGTATATCTGCAGTTGTCCTTGCAACTTGGAGATCATACGTCTCTTTTGATGACGTGATGCGCACTGTTGTCTGTAAAAGTACAGACTTCATTCTGCTTAAAGTATCAATTCGTATAGAAGAGATATTCAAAGGAGGCCAAATCGGAGCCTCTGAGTCTCCAGGGCCATTTGGAAACAATGCTTGCATACAGCAAGTGACCATGGAACTGACGCTTAAGAGATATGCCCTCCCTGGCACCAAGCCACAACAGCGGTGGTCCGTTATTAGAACGTAACTCCCGTTAGAAAGTTGTTTAAAGAATGGCTCTATCTGTGTTGCGGGTGTGCCGTGCTGGTGGCATGAAAGGTTATTTGAAGTCCCCTCACAGGCCCCATGTAAATTAATACCCTGACACAGAAGTATACCGCTTAGTGAATGTTTACAATTATTACCACTAAGAAATACATTCTGGGTTTTGTCACTATAACATGTGTGTGTATAAGGTAATTTCCATGTTGACTTAATGTATCCTTTACCCAACCTTTCATACTGGCCTGCCGGTATATACTCTTGGCATTTTTAAATTGGAAAGTTGTTATCGGAATAGTGATTATTCTGTGTATTATCCATTCAATGACAGGTCTTTCTGACATTGTCAATGGTAATCTCTCAAGTTTTTCAATGCTCAGGATTGTATAGTCTGCTCCTTTCTGTGCCAAACTGATTTGTTTATCAGTAAGGTTAAAGATAGAAAATAATGACGTTGTGTTGATTAAACGCTATGGCACTTAGCCTGAACGCAGGTTTTGCAACGTCCAGCCTAGCTGTACAATAGAACATAATTGGGACTGGCAATGTTGTAACATTAGCAAGTCCTGGTCTATTATATCGATAGCAGATGATACAATACTGTCCAGTGAATATATTCTGGAGGACAGAGTCATTAACCCATTGTCCACAACAGAAAGTGATTTTTCCAAATTAATACGATCAATTTCTCGTATTTTCTCTGCTGTCTCAATTTGAGTCACTTTCCATGCCTCGTTGTAAGCAGCGTATATACTGGCCGCTATGAAATGTTTTTGACGCTGTTTGCAAGGTCCCATAATGAAATCCCGCAAGTCAGCACCATCTTTAAGTAAAGATAAGTGTTGCTTAATTTCTGCCAGTGTGGATGTTTGTAGCCATTCAAGGCATAGTTTCCCTACACTGTATGTTGTTACTATCCCTGGATGTTGTCTCTGGGAGTATCTAGGGTCTGGTCTGGTCATTCTTAACCCCTGTATTTTGTTCAGGAATCTATCTTGACAGTTATTACTGTCTGTTGGCCAGATTAACCACTTTTTCCAATCAGGATGTGTTCTGTTTTGATGTAAAATTTGGGATACGTCTATCTCAATATCTGCTGTTGCATTATCAGGTATTGGCTTTGGAATAGACGGTTTGTTAAGGTCTTTAATCTTGGCTAGGCCAAGACAGGTTGTTTGTTGAATTGTGTCATTCAAGAACATTATTTGTTCTGGGATCATGCAGGCTCGAAATAATGCTTCTAGGCCTTGTACCTGCCAATCTTTTGTACCCCAGATGTTTTTTGTTTCAATGTTGTTTTTCCAGAAATCAAAACCAAATGTAATCATTTTTTCATAAAATGCTTCTGAATATATCAATTTAGTATTTGTCAGCATGGTTTTTGTCCCTGTTTTATCTAACAGTTTGTAATAAAATGTTTCTGTATCACTTGTGTTAAACACTGAGAAGTATTGGAATTTCTCATAGAATGTTTTTGAACTGCTTTTGGGCGGTGTAGCACAATGTTCCCATTGGTTATATTTAAAAATATTTCTAGGTTGAGCAGATTTATGCGAATAGTGGTCTGCGTAATGGGTAAAACAATACATCTGTTCATAATTCGATGAACCTTGCAAGTAATCATGTTCTGTAAATTTTGCTGACAAAACTAAATCCGACATCATATTATTTATGCTTTCAAAGTCCCAATCATCAGAGAATGTACTTGGTTTTACAAAATCACTTAATGAAACCTTAAACTGATGAGGATATTTTAAGAGTTCGACCGGTCCATATATTTCGTAATCTGTTTTGTCCCAAACTACCCCACCGGGTATTTGAATGGCTGTGACATTCACTGATGATAGTTCTCTTTTCTCGATGTGAGATGACTTGTGAGGCTTCAGAACTAAGTTGATGTTCTGACTTGCTGTGTCCATTGTATTGTATTTTCCCTCAATGAATTTACCCAAACAAAGTACCATGATGAGCCAAAGCAGGAGAAAAGATACACCTAGCACCATCCAAAATTCTAACCATGGAGAAATAAGATATGTTTCTTTGAGTTGATGAAAGAGTTCTGTCGCTTTGTCCTTAAAAGTCTTTGTTGCTGGCATTTCTTCTTGTTCACTTGGATCTTCAGAAAAGTTATCGAAATTGATGAAGTAGCCAGATGCAGTTCTGTCTATTGTTGGAATTGTTTTTCCAATTTGTCTTTCATTGGCACATTCTGATGCTACATCGTTGTAGACTGGTGTTTCTTGACGAACTGTTTCAATTTGGGTTTCAAGAGGCACAAGTTCCATGGCATTGTTGCATAGTCCTTTTTTATTCACTGTAGGTTTATCAAATGATTGTGGTTTCACCAGGTCGATGGATACAACTCGGTTCTCCTTTTTTACCAGCAAGGGGCGGTAGTACAACTGATCTTGTTCCGTTGATTGCTAAGACAGTTACTGCTTTTCTGTAAGAAGGCCCAAATTCCTTCTTCACCACGATCTTCTCTCTGACCAGATCCCCAATCTTTGGAATCCAGACAGGTCTTGCTGGGACAGGTAGTGTGTCTTCAGTGGTTGTTGGCTGTTGTTTTAACTTTATGTTGCTCAGGGCTTTTCTTGTTTCATTTAAGTCCTGTAAAACAGCCAAACGATCTTTGATGTCAAATAATTTTTTCTTATCTTCTACCACTGAAGCGTGACTATCTAAGTCCTGAACATACATTCTAGTTCCGAACAATAGTTCGTACGGGCTGAAACCTTTTAGAGAATTTCTTGGCAAGTTGTTAAGACTACGTTGGACACTTGTTAAATGTTGGACCCACCCATCACCCGAACCTAATACCTTGGCCGTTATAGATTACTTTATGTCTCGGTTTTTTCTTTCCACAACCCCGTTTCCCTCAGGATGGAAGGGACAAGAGAACCGCAACCCAATGCCCATGCTGGTCATGGCCTCCTTATAAGCTCGAGAGCTAAAAGCAGGACCCTGGTCAGAATGAAGCATGGCAATTGCGTATGTGCCGATAAAGACTCGCAAATCTTTTATAACAGTTCTGGCGTCAGCCGAGCGCTGGGGCCACATTTTTAAGTGAATATAGTCTTAAAAAGAAATTAATAGGACGCTGGATTTCATGGCCATGGCATTACTCCAGTTGACTCGTTACTGGGGTCTCTGTTGCAGTCTGGACAGCTTTTTGCAAATTTATAATGTTGCAGGCTCATCCCCGGCCACCAGTATTCTGACTGTAATTCTGTCAGAGATTCCTTCATCTGTTTGTGCCTCGGACCCAATCCCATGTGTGCGTCTGCTATTAGAAAGATTCTCCGATTCCTGTTTGGAATTACCCTATCCCCCACTCCAGGGATTTGAGCAAAAGGAACGGAGTTTGCATCAATTATGTATGTAAAATTGAGTGGATAGTTCACAGGTAGTGCTGCACAGTTGCCTTTTGAAGACGTTTTACTGCCAGCATGGTTTCCCCGTCAATGTATTTTTCTGAACGCTTTTTTGTGGCTACGGAAGACGGTTTAGTTGCTTCCGCTGTGGCTGTATTAGCCAATGAATTCCCTACAACGTGAACGCCATCACGTTGATGACTCAGAGTGTGTATCACGTGAGTCTTTTGTAGTTCCTTCTGTAAAAGAACTACTTGTTTCCAAAGCATTTCATGCTTGATTGAGGCACCTGTGTCATCTTTGTAATCATTTTGAACCCAGTTCTGTAAATCATTATTGTAAGATTTGACGCAAAAATGCGAATCGCTCACGATTAGTGTCGGGAATTCACGTTCGGCATTTTCAAGCGCCATCTTTAAAGATCTGATTTCAGCTCGCTGAGCCGAACATTTTCTCAGTGATTCAGTTTTTGTTATTTTCGGTCTGAATTTACCGCAGAGCCAGTGACCTTTAACAATCGCGCAGGCTGCATTGTAGGATTTATCATCTACATTGTAATGCAGTACAAATCTGTCTGTATAGATTATACAAGAGGACTGTTCTAGAGGCAGAATTTCGATTGGCAGAGAATATTCTTTTTCATATTTTAAATCATTCAGTTCTTTCAAGTCCGGGACAAAATAGTATGTCACGTTTTCTGTAGCAGGAGAATTTTCCCACCGTATCCATTTCGGATCTAGTGCCACTGTTTTTAGATTTACTGGGCTGAATAACGCCTCAAAGGCTGATTCTGCTGTAAAAACAGTTATCCTTTTTGCCTTGGGCTAGGGCTCTTTCTTTTGCTATAGCAGTCTGTACTGCCTTCACAGTATTTTCTTTAAGACTGAATGTTTTTTCTGTTTGTGTGTACAAATGTGATTTGTAAGCTATTGGTACCGTTTCTCCCTCATTAGAGGTCAGGTACGTGAATCCACAACTTCCTGGGATGACCCGGATAACAAGATTGCGTGTATTGTCACGTGTTTCTAGTTTTGTTTTAGCTAACATGTCTGTTTGCAGTGATCTCAAAATTTCTGTGTGTTTTTGAGTCCAGTTGATTTGTTTAAAATCAGGTTTTATTAATTCGTAGAGAGGTTTAACCCTCTCTGCATAGTTTAGAATGTAAGTTCTTCCGAAATTCAGGAAGCCTAGAATCGATTGTAAGTTCTTCAGCGTTTTTGGTGCTTGGAGCACAGCGCACTTCTCTAAGAAGTTGTCTGCTAGACTTTTGCCTTCACTTGATAATTCGTATCCTAAAAATGGGACGGTTAGATGGGCAATTCGTGACTTTTTAAAGTTGAATTTGGAACCCTCTGCTGCAAACCCAAGTATTATGATGTTTACTCTTTTCAAGCGAGTATCCAAGTCGTCGTCTGTGAGATAGATGTCATCGACATAAGGTAATGCCTCATCATCATACAATTGTAGTAACTCTGTTACTCTGGCTGAGAATAGTCCTGGGCTGTTCTTGAATCCCTGTGGGAGTCTGCAGAAATGTTTCTGCGACCCCATTATTGAGAAAGCGGTTAGATACCTGCTTTCGGGTGCAATGTTTTGACAAAAGAATCCATTAGAAATGTCTAATGTTGTTTTGTATTTTTTGCGAACTATGTTATTCATCAGTGCTGCACTGTGCGAGTTTTGTACCGCAAATGTTTTGCAACACGAGTTAAGGTGTCTGTAGTCCGAGACTAGACGATATGAATCGTCTGGTTTGGAGACAGGAAACAAAGGGTTGTTCATTTGAGAGGTGCATGTTTCAATCACCCCTTGGTATTCAAGTTGATCTAAAATCTCCCTGGCCTGTTTTTTAGCTTCTTGCTTAATTGGGTACTGCCTTTGTGCAGTTGGTTGACATTTTAACTGGATTTTGTGAGGAGGAGAGTCCTCATCCCATCCTACATGATTTTTATATAATGCAGGTGCTTGAGCTACTGCTCATTTTCTTGCATATATATATTTAATGTGAATTGGAATATGATTTGAGAAGGCAGGCATAATCATTTCTTCGCCATGAGGGCACTCCCTGACAAACTCTCGTGGCCAGTCTTTTTCAGCTAATAAGATGTCATAGCCTTTTGAGAGGTTATCCCAAAACAGACCCCTTATTTTCCTAGTCTTATCTCCCTCTATACGCAGTGTTATTTCGTATATCTTATGAGGTTCGCTAACTCTGGTATCTGCAGTTTCCACTTGAATGTATTCATTCGTGTCCATTCTCTCCAGATGATTCATCAGGATCTTGCGAGCTATGCTGATTTCTGCTGCGCTGTCTAGCATTGTCTGTGCCCACTCTCCGTTTTTCAGCTGTGTCCTCAGTATTCTCGGCATGTTCAATTACTCTAATACTGGCTACCTTCTTTCTAGGAAATTGTAATTTTTTACTTTGAGCAGGTTCCTTGTCTTTGGACTTGGTGTGCTCTTGCCTTGGTTCTGACCTTCCTCTTCTTTCCGATTTCTGCCAAAAAGATCGAGAGGGACGTGTAGCATTACTTTGATATCCTACAGGTTTTTTCAAATTATCCCTATTTCTAAGGTTGTATCTTTTCTCAGAGGGCTCCCTTTGGGGGGGCTGGTGTTCTCGGTTCGGAGTTCTTTCCCTCCGCCGAGGAGACCTTCCTCTCGACTGGAAAACTTTTTCTTTGGGAGTGGATTGTTTATTTCCATCCCAGCTCTTTTTAGGAGTGTTTAGATTATTTTTAATAAATAATTTTTCAGGATATTCAAGTAGTTGTGGTTTTACCGGTTTACCACCCAAACTATCTCTACCTAGTTCTTCTTAGGATTTTTCTATGATTCTGGCAAGTTCAATTGGTTGATCTGTTATATCTGTTTCTTTCAATTTCTGGCGGATCGCCACAGATGCCGCTTCTCCTTTTATGTTGGCTAGTAATATAGCCGAGACCTGCTTGAAGTCTTTCAGTAATTTCATACCAAGAGTTAAAGCAGGTTCTGGACCGTATTCATTATGAATTTGTTTAGGCACATCAGGAATTACCGCCATGGACGGAACACCATGTGTTTTTGTGTAAATGGAAGCAAAGACTGTACCCCAAGTGTCACAGTCCTCCACATTTGGTGCGACCCCCATTGGAAGGCAGATAGTCAGAATTCTGTGTTTCTCAATAGGGGTAGTATTCGGGAATACTGCCTCTATTTGAGTTATTTTCTGTGCTAGCCAGAATGGAATTTGTTCCCGTTTTGCGGGTGTTTTTCCAAGACATGATTGTATGTTCTGTGGTGTAATTTTATTTGTGTTCCCCTGATGAGGGGTCAGCTGTGGAATATTAACAGCTGTTTGGACTGTTGTAGTCCGCATTACATATTGGACTAACTGTCTATGTATTTTAATTAATAATTTTATCTGTGCTAAAAGTTCTTCTCTCGACATTTTATCAATGTCTGGATGTGGTGTGTAGCTGGCTAGAACCGGCCACGTTGCTCCTGGTCTACCTAGTGGACCGAGCCTGGTAATGTGATCATTATGTTTTAGGGCGCCTTTAAACCAGAGCAGGTGCTCTTGGTATTTTAATGGAATTTCAATCTCCTCGAAAGGAGCGTATTCTTCCGGAGGTTCCTCTATTTTGTAATAGTTGAACTCGTGTGTCGTAGCGTTTGCCGCTGGAAAGTTTATCCATAAATAGAAAACCTCTGTCTGCCGATATTCGTGTGCCTCTATCACGAAAATGACTGTACCACCTCGTGCTGTCAGTCCATTTTCTATACGTTTTAGCGTTATAGTTTTTCTTATGTTGACCGGAATGAGGATAGCATTCCGGTCATACAGTAGGAGACTTGTGTCATCCTCTAGGAGTTGATTTGCTATTCTCAAAGCCTCCGTTTCTTCCGCACCTTCTACCATTTTACTGGAGAAGTTTTTGTTGTTGTAGATCAGGTTGCAAGGAAACAAAAGATTAGGTGCACAATATTTTGGAACACTGTATCCTTCAACGTTGACTTAACCAGAAACTCTACATAGGAATCTCTTCCTACTAAGTTCCGGCGGATTTTAATCTTTCACCCACTCCAGACGTCTATTGGAGTATTTACAGGAGAAAGGGTCTGTGTGAAAAAACACGACTGAGTTACTCTAACGTCTTGCGTTAGTTTTATCGCCTTACCAAACGTTGGGCGCCAGGTAGTGTAGTTCCTATTTTCCCTATAGGCCCTGCGCATTGGAATAACATAAACAGCAGTGTAGACGTAGGACTGAGGTCTTCTAGGTCTCTACTGACTATGTTAGACTTAATTTAGGTTTGAGCCAGCTAGCTCAGAGGTCACTGGAAACTTTCTTGACTGAATAAGAAGTGATCAGCTCCCCTGGCTCAGACAAGAAGGGATTCAGCTTCCGACAACCACATAAACATGACAACTTTGCTCCCCAGAATAAGAGTCAATCTCTAGAGTCGTGTGAAACAATAGACAGCTATTTCACTCAGTCAGTTGTGCAGATTTAATTTCACCAGGGTGCAGAGAATAGAGAGACGGGCGTTTTCAATAAAAGATATTATTTATTGAGCAGTCTTCTCATGCAAGAGAAATGAATTGCCACAATTGCAAGACTTGTTATAATGAAAAGTGCGTACAGTAAAAGGAGTATTACGAAATAATACTGTAAAAGCATTGATATGGTATCTTAGCCATAAGATAGTTAAAATGAAATAAATATATACAATATATATACATTCATATATACATTAGCTAACGACCTCAACTGGTGCTTCTAACTACGCCTACCCCGGTGTACCTGACCTAAGCCTAATACATGGGAGGGAGTAAGTAAGTAGCAGTTTAAGTTAAGTTGGTCTTGCCAAGAGTCTGATTCAAGAATTCTCTCTAAGGGTTTAGTCAACACCGTACCTCTGGAATAGAATGTAGGAGGTCTGGTATCTCCCTCTCAGGACCCGATATCCCAGTCACCCGCAAGGGTAGGCTGGAAACGCCCGAGCTGGATTTTCTCGGCAGGACAAAAGAAAGCGTCTTTCCCAGAGCGTCAAAAGAGGAGGGGCAGCGTCCGTGGGCTTCTCGCATCTGCTGGGCTTTCTGCAAGGGGACAGCTGTTCTGCTCCAGTATTCACCACCGTGTGTTTGCTTAAGGCAACATTGGTACATTTATAACTGAAAGGTGCCGAGTTTGACGTAAGTTTTGGACATAAGACGTCAATAAAGATGTCACCAAGAACTGGTCGTTCTTACAGTGCTCGCAGGAGTTCTATTACAAATCAAAACAAAGCAAGCGGGGATTTCCCAGGTTGCTGGGGGTTTGGTGTGTCGAAAGAACTCGGTGTGCTCTCTAGGAATCTAAGGAAGTAGCTTCTGCTGTGTCATGGACTGCAGAGGCGATTTACTGAAAATATGGCTCTGATTATTATGCCATTATAAGGTTATGTATTGATTATAGCCGTATAGGGGCATAAGGTCATAATATTGATCGGGTTCCTAGATAAAACACATCAGCACAAGCCCCAGTCACAGTTGCAGGAAATTCAGGCAGCGTTTCCCAATGGGCTCTGCACCAGGCGTGGTTAAATGCGCCTCCTGGCGTGAGATGAAGGGTCGTCCTGGCCCAAGGTATCCTGGGAGTTGAAGTCCTCAGCGGGGCCGGCGGAGCCAAGCCCGGCCGGACACCAGCTGTCAGTAGAAGGTAGGATGCGGGTGGGGGTGCGGAGCAAAGCCCAGCAGCAAGAACAACAGCGGGAGATTCTAACAGGCTCTGCATAAGCCCCAGTCACAGTTGCAGGAAATTCAGGCAGCGTTTCCACAATAGTCAAATGCAAATGAAATTGTAACAACCTGTAAAAAAATGCAATTGTTAGTTCAGAGCAGAAAGAGTTGATCTATAACAGTAAACCAGCAAACATTAAATTCTAGTCTGGAAAAACAGTTACTACTTCATAAAGCAGAGACCTACTTAACACGACATAACATTTTGACATGCATCATATTACAAAATGTAACAGCACCACAATATAAATAAACACAAAAAAGAGAAAAGCTAAAAGACTAAGAGAGTAAGGTTGATTGAAAAATTATTATTTTTGTCCTTTTGTAGCCTCCTCCTAGTGCCTCCAACCTAAGAAGAGAGGATGCTCCATGTAACACGCAGAGCTAAGTGAGCCTTGTAGTCTGTCGCTATTGGTTTGGAGGACAAAAATTAGCAATGCTTTGTGTAAAGAAAAAGGACTAACCTGGCAATTATTTACCCTCTGTGGCCAGACACAAGCTATTCTTTATCCGCCAAGGTCTGAATTTTTCCTTAACGTCTGAATTACACCCTATATCACAACCATGGGCAGTACATGCTGACTGTCTAACACCAGCAGTTCAAGCAAAAACAGAAAAAAAACTTCCTTTAACTTCTTTTAGACACTGTCAGTTGTGAAACCAGCGGTCCCAAAGAAAAACAAGTTTGCTAAAAAACAATATCAAAGTGATAGCCTTATATAACACTCAGGGCCCATGTGTACCTTTGTACCATGCCCAAAGATCCAGGCGATCCCCTTGTCAAACCCGGGGATGAAGCGAACCTCGGATCCACGCCTAAAGGTCCATCTGACCCACTTTTCACACCCAGGGATGAAGCGTACCTCTGATCTATGCCTAAAGGTCCAAGAGAGGGAAACAACCGTTACAACGCAACTATTACAACGGACTACTTTTACAACGCAACCACTACAACGCAGGATCCTTTACAACGAATGCCTTTACAACGCATGACATTACATCGCAGATGCTATTACAGCGCATGCCATTACAACGTAAGTATAGGTAAGTTTATCATTTTATTAAAACATTTATTTATTTTAAAAAAAATTAAATAATTAAATATTAATAAATAAATAAATATTAAAAAATAAAAATAATTATTTTAAAAAAGTACTTTAAATAGATTAAATAAATTAATTTAAGTAATTTTAATATTTATTAAAAAAAGTTCTTAAAATGAAAAAATATAAGTAATTTTTACCCATACACTATCCAGCTCTTACCCTACTATTACACCCCCCTGGAATTAGAATAGTAATTTTTACCCCTACACTATCCAGCACTTACCCTACTATTACATCCCCCTGGAGTTAGAATAGTAATTTTTACCCCTACACTATCCAGCACTTACCCTACTATTACACCACCCTGGAGTTAGAATAGTAATTTTTACCCCTACACTATCCAGCACTTACTCTACTATTACACCCCCCTGGAGTTAGAATAGTAATTGTTACCCCTACACTATCCAGCACCTACCCTACTATTACACCCCCCCTGGAGTTAGAATAGTAATTTTTACCCCTATATTATCCAGCACTTACCCTACTATTACTCCACCCTGGAGTTAGAATATTATTTTTAAACACCTACACTATTTAAAAAATATATATATATATATTTACAAACACATTAATAGAAATTTTTTAATTAATTAATAAAATTAATTTTATATTTAAAAATTACATTTTCATTTAAAATTATATACTTACCTATACTTACGTTGTAATGGCATGCGTTGTAATAGCATCTGCGATGTAATGTCGCGTTGTAAAGGCATTAGTTGTAAAGGATCCTGCGTTATAAAAATTGCGTTGTAATGGTATGCGTTGTTAAAGTATGCGTGGTAACATCATACATCCGTCCAAGAGATCCCTCCAAATAACAACAGTTTGAAGGAGGGTCCAAGGGCGAGAATAATGACCAACGAATAGACACATGCCCCAAGCATAGATACTGAAAACAGATAGTGTCTAAGGGTCAAGAAGAGGAACTCAACTGTGTAAACCATCCGAGACACAATTAATAAGTGACCAAATGGTGATTATAAACTAAGGCTTAACACAATATCTCTAGAGTGTGGAAAAAATTCCCATCAGTTCCCACTCGGTACCGCCCTTTTACATCATATGGGTTCTCCTTACACCCAGGAGAATGTGCTCTCAGCCACTAGATGTTTTGGTGGCTGGTGCTTGACCATTGATAGGTATGTGTATAAATGGATGATACCAAAACTATTATCTTAATGGGTAACTGATTTGCAGTGCAATAGTGAAAAAATGTGAGAAAGTGAAGTATATGGACTTTAGGTTTAGGATCAATGCACAGCCTTCTGTTTTTTTGTTGTTTTTTATTCAAACTGATCTGGTTTAGGTGCTGCTGTTGGGTGACACTTTCCGTCTCCAGTATCCTTTTGCAATAATTTAGAAGTGTGACCAATGGGCCATTGGTTACATCCCCACTGCGCACACTTTGTTGGTTCCTCTTTGTAAATAAGGACTCCTGTGTTTACTTTAACAACGTTTTTATTGTTTTAATGTTGTTTTTTTTATATGATTATGTTCATCATAAGCGATTTTCAAGTATTTCCGTGAAATTATTTTTATCTCTTATCATATGCATTTTTCTTCAAACACATGTGCATTTATGCTCCGATGCATTTCGGGCAACACCTGCCCTTCCTCAGGGAGCAGTAGCTGTTAAAAATACAAATGTAATAACAATCACCATCCAAAAATGTACATGTTTCCATGTTATCACAGCTATATATAATACAAATTCACGCCATGCAGGGATCTTAATGAGGTGTCCTAGTGTGTTGGGGATTAGTGAGACCAAAGTGCACCCGTGTTGTGGAATATGCCGAATAAAAACTAAAACGAACGCACTCACATTGGAGTCTGTATATGTCTTTTCTTCCAAATCTGTGTGAAGAAAAAATTGTCGCGAGTCAGTCTAACCGTTCCACGTGGTGTTAGCTTAATAAACCGAGTGGCGCTCGGTTCGTGTTACTAACCTTAACGGATTTCATTCGGTTAGATGTGTATCGTTAAACTCTGTCTGGTCACGCCGTCTGCCGGTGTTCGTGCTCCAGTGTAGGTGCATGCAGAGTTACTTCCGTATTGTGCTGACGCTAGTATGGATAGGGACAACATACTATGCTGCCCGAGTATGGGAAAACAGACTATGTGTTCGGAAGACACTGGTTTAAAACCAACCTCGGTTGGTAATACACTAATAAATCACAGAAACGGGGGTAAAGAGTAAATAAAATGTAAAATGTAAAATGTGAAAAAGTGTAAATAAAAAACGGGTCTAAAGAAAAGGTGTACTGTGTAGTGTATATAGATGTTTAAGGGTTGAAAGAACTAACTACAAGGTCTTCTCCCATAACAGGGTGAATGTGTCATGTGGTGTGTATATAGATTCAGAGATGTGATCCTGGATAAACATTTGATATTGAATTCACACAACTTTACACCTTATTGACCATATCGTAGGCTATGTTGCCTACTTCCAAAAGAATCATTTTTAACACAATCTTGTAATTGTATGACATTTCAGATTATGAATAACATTTCAGATTATAAATAACAGGACAATTCGATCCGTTCATTGAGTCCGTTCGGTTTCAAGGATCCCAATTGATGGATCCAGTGGTTCTTTCTTCGCAAAAGGAATTGGTTATTGTCTCTTCCTTCCTTTCTTTCGATGGTTTCCAACACCAAGAATTTTAATTGGGAGATATTATGATGAGCTTCCATGAAGTGGGATGCAACCGTAGATTGGCTGTTCTTAGTGCGAATGTTGGATTTATGTTCCACTATTCGTGTTTTGAGTTTTCTTTCCGTCTTACCAATGTATACCTTTCCACAGGGACATTTTAGCAAATAAATGACGTTAGAGGTGTCACAGGTTGCTGTGACGTTAAGTTTGATGTTGTGTCCCCTCATGGGGTGTGTTATCACGTTACCTTGGATGACATTGTTGCAGTTGCTGCAGTTGTAACACGGCCGTGTACCTCTGTGTGATGTTGAAAGCGGTTTCTTTTGTTTAAGTATCTCTCCCAAATTCTTGCCCCTGGTGTAAGCGAACAGTGGGGTTGACATAAAGATGTTATTGAAGTCAGGTTCCAAGGTTAACATTGGCCAATGTTTGATTATTGTTTTTTTGAATTGAGTGCTTGATGTGGAGAATTTAGAAACCGCTACAATCCTTTGTTTGTCTGCTCTGACTTTTGGAGTGAGTAACTCTTCTCTTGTTTTCTTGAGTATGCTTTTTTCAGCATTTCTGATTGTGGGTTCTGGGTATCCTCTCTCCTTGAAACGTTCTCCCATTTCCTTTATTCTGACTGTAGCTTTCTGAGGGTCTGAAGTAATTCGTTTAACTCTGGCCATTTGGGATAACGGAAGATGTTCTTTTAATGAGTTTTGGTGGAAACTTGAGTTATGTAACATATTGTTACGATCCGTTGGTTTTCGGTAGATGTCTGTTGCAAATCCTTCTGGGGTGAGTTTGACTTCCACGTCTAGAAACGTTACTCTGTTTTTAGAGGTCTCCCATGTCAATTGGATACGTTCATCGTACGTATTAAGTACTGTTAACGCTTCTTGTAGTTGTAATTCAGTGCCTCTCCATATGATGAAAATTGGAAAGGGGCGACCACTCGGTCCCCCCGAACGTATGGTGGAGTACCCCGATCTCCCCGGGAAACCATTTTGGGCGGGAGGCGTGTCCCGGCTGGTATGCCCGAAGCGGCGTAGCTGGGGCGCGCCTTTTCCCGCCCAAGAAGGGGTTGTCCTAGACACCGACACCGCCAGCCACGCCCGGGGGGCGGATTGGAGGAGGGTCTACGCCCGCCCGAAGAAGGATAAAAGGAGCGACAAGCCAAGGAAGCATCCTCTTGTTCCTGTGCTCTGAAGCTGCACCCCCGCGTTGCACGTGAGCTCGAGACGGAACGAAGAGCCAATTTTGAAATTTGTAATTTCTCTTTTTTCTCTTCTAGCGCTACAAGTCTTGTCCAGGACCTTCCATCTACGTGAGGAGAATGCAGGGCAAAAGGGTCGCAAAGAAGGTTAGCACCGACCAAATGCTCCGTATGCTGATGAAAGACATGGCGGAGATGAAGAGGAAAATGGCGGCCAGGGATGGTACAAGACGGCCAAAAAGAACCATCCCAGGGGCGGTCCCTGCCGGGAGAAGAAAGAGGGCCAGGAACGGGGCAAATGAAGCCGAGGTCCCAGTTCCGGAGGCTCCCCCGGCGAGCCCTCCCAGACCGGTGGAGGCTCCTGTGCTGGTTCCCGATGCGGGGCAGCCGATCCCTGTTGTGGTTACCCCTGTGAACGAGGGGGACATGCCCCCGGAGTTGGCCGCCCAGCTGGCGGCATGGTTGGGTAGTAACAGCGTGGGTTCCGTTGCTCCAGGGGACACGGCCGAGGAGGCCAAGCAATTAATGAGGCAGTTGCGGCAATCACGCGAGGCCGCAAAACCACCTTGTCCTTTTGTTTCCCCGCAGGCGCCCGTGGGTCAACCAGGATCAGGCGTTGGTACGGCGGGGTCGACAGTTACAGCGGCAGCTTCAGGTAAGCCATTGCCGATGGTTGGGGAGGGATCGGTACCTTCGAGGAGGGAAAAAATTGTGCAGCATATCCCGAAGGAGGTGAAGGAGAGGATATGGGCAGACAAATATGTAAACATATTTTCCTTGTTGACCGATCACTACGAAATCGAGCATGTAAAAAACCAGAAAGAGTTTCTGCATCCAAGTGTGTGGCGAGCCAGGATGGCCGGTTTTAGAGTCGATGAATCGATAGGCAATTGGGGCAGAGCTTTCGGAATGTTAACTGCAATTATGGGGGAACGTAGGCCCGATTTGTTGGGGGAATTGGCTGTGTATCAGACACGTATCATGGGTTTTTATGAAACTTATGGAGGAAATCAATGGTTTGCCTATGATAATATATTTCGTAAATCCAAGGAACATGATTCATCCCTGACATGGGATTGTTTTGACTCCATTTCATGGCAAAATATGGAAATGGGGAAGTCACCAGCATTGGGGGGTGAGATGGCCGGGTATTCCCGCCATTCGTCAGGGAAGCCCTTTCGAGCAAGTTCCAGCAATGACCGGAACTCAAGGACTAGCGGCAGCACAGGGAAAAAAGGGGTCTGCTGGAACTTTAACAGGGGAAAATGTACTAGGCCACAGGGTTCTTGTAAATTCAGGCACGAATGTTCGGGGTGTGGCCAGTCCTCCCATCCGGAGAATACGTGCAGAGCCAAGACTAGTGATACGGGGAGTAGGGGTAGCGCCAAACAGGTCTGAAATGGTCCAGGGGGCGCCGCTACCGACCCCGGTTGATATCATGGCAATGATCCCTTGGCTAAACGAATACCCAGATCATACCTCCGCTGGGGTGTTGCGAGATGGTTTCTCATATGGTTTCCCCATCCCGGCGGGGGATTTTCAGGGTGAAGCACAATGTAAGAACCAACCATCGGTGCAGCAGAATGCGGCGGTGGTACAAGCAAAGATTGGTAAGGAGGTGGCCCGAGGTCGGGTTGCTGGACCATATGACAACCCGCCAGTTGCTAACTTTGTTTGTTCACCCCTGGGTGTAGTCCCCAAAAAACATCCGGGGGAATTCAGGTTGATACATAATTTGTCAGCTCCAAGGGGTCTTTCGGTGAACGATGCGATTGACCCGGGAGTTTGTTCGGTGCGGTACGCATCTTTCGATGAGGCCGTTGCCATTTTGAATCGCCTGGGGCCCGGAGCGCTGATGGCTAAATCAGATATCGAGTCAGCGTTCCGGTTGCTCCCGGTACACCCAGACGATCAGCGTCTCCTTGGTTTCATGTTTCAGGGTCGCTATTACATGGATAAATGTATGCCAATGGGTTGCTCCATCTCTTGTGCTTATTTTGAAAGATTCAGTTGTTTTTTTTTGCAATGGGCCTTCACAAGAATAACAGGGTTTACTCATGTGATGCATTACCTTGATGATTTTCTGTTCCTGGGGGCAGCTGGGGACATAGAGTGTGCACGAGCTTTGAATGAGTTTTGTGATCTCATGAGGCGCTTTGGCGTGCCATTGGCACCCGGTAAGACAGTGGGGCCGTCTACTTCGCTCGAGTTTCTTGGAATAGAGCTTGATTCCGAAGAGGGGTGCTTCCGCTTGCCCAAGGAAAAGGTGGCAAAATTTGAGGCGTCGCTTAAAGCATGTATTAGCGCGACGAAAGTGAGATTACATCAGCTACAGCAGGTTGTGGGTCAACTAAATTTTGCCCTGAGAGTGATCCCAATGGCGCGCCCGTTTTCCCGCTCTATTGCGCAGGCCATGGTTGGCCTTAAGGAAGGCCACCACCGCACAAGGCTCTCGGCAGAGGTTCGGCAGGACATGCTTATATGGTTGGCATTCCTGGCGGATTTCAACGGTCGGGTCGTGTGGAACAAACCCGGGGTCTCCTCGGAAGAGTTGGGGTTGTGGACGGACTCGGCAGGGAGTGTCGGATTTGGCGCCATTTTTGGTAATCACTGGTCAGCACAAACCTGGCCGGCATGGTGGCACGAGAATGGGCTCACAGGTAACATAGGATTTCTTGAGCTGTTCCCTATTCTGGTGGCCTTGAAAACATGGCCCGAGGGATTTCGTGACCGCGCTGTGGTGTTCTGGTCTGATAATATGACCGTTGTTGAGTGTATCAATAGTCAGGCTGCCCGCTGCAGATGGATCCTGAGATTGCTGAAGGAAATTGTTCTGCTGTGTATGAGGCTAAACGTCCACTTTAGGGCAAGACATGTGCCAGGGGTGTTAAATCATGCAGCTGATGCGCTTTCTCGTTCCCGTATGCAGGCCTTCTGGGGTTTCCTACCCTCAGCGGACCCGGTGGCGGCACCTTTTCCCGAAGCTCTCTGGTCTCTCGGTGCCCCGGACTACAAGACCTCGTGGGAGAGAGTCTAGCTCCCAGGACAAGGAAGGCATACAAAGGGGCGTTCCGGTCCTATTGGTCCTTTTTGGGGTCTGCTGGGGGGGAGCTATGGGGCCAAGAGGAGTATGTCCTGAAGTTTCTGTTATCATTACATCAGGCAGGCAAATCAGCAGCCACGGCACAGAGGCACCGGGCCGCTATTTCTTTCATGGCACGGGCCCATGGTATCCAGGACCCCACAGCGTCTTTTGTGGTTCAGAAGGCGCTGCGAGGGTGGCAACGCCTTGAGGGTCGCAGAGTGGACGACAGGCACCCGATAGGTCTGGAAAGGTTGGCCCTCTTGATGTCAGTACTCCCTGCAACATGTTCATCTCAATCTGAGACAGTACTATTTAGTGCCGCTTTTTCATTAGCATTCCATGGGGGTATGAGGATAAGCGAGCTGGTAGCAAGGAACAAGCAGGATACGGGGGGGGACTGTGCCGAGAGCACATCCGAATCAAAGGGGAATCAATGGTGGTCTCGTTTGCCAGGTCCAAGACCGATCAGGGAGCGAACGGGGATTGTGTAGTAGTCCACCGGATTCCCGGATCGCCCATGTGCCCGGTAGCCTGCGTTGAGGAATATTTGGCGCAGAGGGCGGCAGCATGGGGGGGAAGCTTACTGAGGCACGCCGACGCCACCCCACTGACGAGGTTTCAGTTCCAACGGGTGCTGGTGATGGCGATTACAGCCGCAGGCTTGAACCCGTGCGAGTTTGGGACCCATTCCTTCAGGATAGGGGCTGCTACTGAGGCCACAGCCAGGGGTCTGAGTGTTGATAAAGTAAAACAATTGGGGCGTTGGTCCTCGAACTGTTATAAACGGTACGTGCGGTTGCACATGTTGTGAAGCTAATATCATGAACTCACGCTTCTTGTTTTTGTTTGGTTTTTTACAGTTTCGCAAGCTTACGAGGCGGGGCAGACTGTGCAGTCGACCCGACACCAGGGGACCAGCGGTCAATTGACACCGGCTGTGGACAGAGTGGTGTGGGTCGTGGGACACTCATACGTGAGGCGTGCCGCAGACGTTTTCAAAGCAGGTGACATGATTCACATGGCTGGGGAATACGGGTACAGGGTGACCTTCTACGGAAGGGGCGGGCTCTGTATTGACCAGTTTCAGGATTTTATGGAGGGTTTGTTAGGGCGGACGAGGTCACCGCCATCTATACTCATAGTGCATCTTGGGGGCAATGATTTGGTGACCATTGGTAGGCGAGTGCTTCTCGAGGTAATATTATCCACTGTAAGTTGGTTGGCAAAAAGGGTCCCTGGGTGCACCATTGCATGGTCCCACATGATCCCACGGAAGGTGTGGCGGGGGCTAATTCTGTGTCTGCTTTAAATCATTCTGTGAAGAAAGTAAATAACAAACTTGGTAGATTGTTTCGTACAAATACATTGCATTCTATTCCGCATGGGTGTATCAGGGGGGATCAGATGTATTTGGAGGACGGGGTTCATTTGTCCCGGGTGGGGAATGATTTACTCATAGGAGACTTCATAGCTTGGTTGAAGAATTTGTAGCCATGACCTTTAAGTAGGAGTTTTGTGGGGGGTCCGGATAGCCGGTCAACTATCCGGGCCTGTGGCGGTAAGGTCATGATCGGTGAGCAGTAATTGGATGATCCCTAGAGGTTTGGGCGTCACCCATTACGGATGGGAGCGCCCGGGGGGAGGCGGCCATTGGCCCCTCAAACGGGAGGCGGTCCCATCTAAGGATGGGACGCAGAAAGGGAAGGCGGCCATAGGCCCCTTCACTGGGGAGGAGGGGATACGGACCCCTCCTCGGAATTTCCCGGGGCCCGGACATCTGCGACGGCAGGTGTGGTAAGTTGTGTGGGGTGGGAGGGGGGTCTACGCTACCTTCTAGACACCTCACACGAGTCCTCGGACGACCACTAAGATGGCGTCGAGTTAACAGGGGGCCCCCGCTAAGGCAAGGGAAATTGGAAGTTGGCACAGAGGTACAGTCCTCTGTGCGCCCGCCCCTCACAAGTGAGGGGGGAATTGGTATTGGGGATCTGACACCGGTTACGACCTTGCCGTTGGCCCGTAACGTTAGGATGTACCATTTCAATGTTCAGAAATGCATTTGCAGGATGTTTAGTATCGGCTAGGAGAACCTTTGTATTAGAGATGTGTTAAGGTCAGCCAAGAACATCGTACTGTATAAATGAAATTGTACATGATATGAAACTGTTATTTTAAGGTTTTAATTTTGTTTCATATTTTAATAAATACGGCCGGGAAGGGTAACTCCCTCCCGCCTTCCAAAAGTTCAGAACCGTTTCCGTCTTCCCATCCTTAGGGATTTGTGTTGAGAGGGGGTGGCGGGTATCTCAGCCATATGGAAAGGGGCGACCACTCGGTCCCCCCGAACGTATGGTGGAGTACCCCGATCTCCCCGGGAAACCATTTTGGGCGGGAGGCGTGTCCCGGCTGGTATGCCCGAAGCGGCGTAGCTGGGGCACGCCTTTTCCCGCCCAAGAAGGGGTTGTCCTAGACACCGACACCGCCAGCCACGCCCGGGGGGCGGATTGGAGGAGGGTCTACACCCGCCCAAAGAAGGATAAAAGGAGCAACAAGCCAAGGAAGCATCCTCTTGTTCCTGTGCTCTGAAGCTGCACCCCCGCGTTGCACGTGAGCTCGAGACGGAACGAAGAGCCAATTTTGACCCACCCACCAGCCCCTGTTGACAGCGATTTGTTGGAATAAAATTGATTGACGTGAATTGGTTTCTCTTACAGGTTGTCTTGGAATAAAGTTGATAATGTGTGTGTAATAAAGGATGATTTTCGTTTTTAACATGTTTTCTTAGCAGAAATGTTTGCGAATAAGTTTAATGGTGATGCTCAGTAGAGTTCTACGTGAAATCGTTTGAATGTAATAATTTCCTTTTCGTTAGCTTAGTTTAAAATGTCGTATTTATTTCTGGTCGGGCGGTAAGGTCATGATCGGTGAGCAGTAATTGGAAGATCCCTAGAGGTTTGGGCGTCACCCATTACGGATGGGAGCGCCCGGGGGGAGGCGGCCATTGGCCCCTCAAACGGGAGGTGGTCCCATCTAAGGATGGGACGCCGAAGGGGAAGGCGGCCATAGGCCCCTTCACTGGGGAGGAGGGGATACGGACCCCTCCTCGGAATTTCCCGGGGCCCGGACATCTGCGACGGCAGGTGTGGTAAGTTGTGTGGGGTGGGAGGGGGGTCTACGCTACCTTCTAGACACCTCACACGAGTCCTCGGACGACCACTAAGATGGCGTCGAGTTAACAGGGGGCCCCCGCTAAGGCAAGGGAAATTGGAAGTTGGCACAGAGGTACAGTCCTCTGTGCGCCCGCCCCTCACAAGTGAGGGGGGAATTGGTATTGGGGATCTGACACCGGTTACGACCTTGCCGTTGGCCCGTAACGTTAGGATGTACCATTTCAATGTTCAGAAATGCATTTGCAGGATGTTTAGTATCGGCTAGGAGAACCTTTGTATTAGAGATGTGTTAAGGTCAGCCAAGAACATCGTACTGTATAAATGAAATTGTACATGATATGAAACTGTTATTTTAAGGTTTTAATTTTGTTTCATATTTTAATAAATACGGCCGGGAAGGGTAACTCCCTCCCGCCTTCCAAAAGTTCAGAACCGTTTCCGTCTTCCCATCCTTAGGGATTTGTGTTGAGAGGGGGTGGCGGGTATCTCAGCCATAATCATCTATAAAACGTACCAGCATCTTGGTGTTCTTCTTCCATAGTTCATTAGAAAATATGTGCTGTTGTTCGTATTGTCCCATAAAGATATTAGCATATGCCGGTGCGGCACAATTACCCATGGAGGTACCAGCCAACTGTTGATACCATGTATCACCGTATCTGAAGTAGCTCCTGTATAGAGTGAATAACATAAGCTCCATGAGGAAAGTTTGAAAGGACTGGTTCAAGTCTGAATGGACTAATGCTTGTTCGATTGCCTCTATTCCTGAAGCATGCGGAATAGAGGTGTACAATGCTTTCACATCAGCTGTGCATAGAACTAGTTCTTGATCTGTCTCAATAATTAAAGTTCGGAGTTTGTTCAGAAAATCTGTTGTATCCTTTATGTGCGTGGGTAGTTGTTTTACCATAGGTTGTAGGTATTTATCAAGAAATTGACCTATTGGTTCGTGTATACTGTCGCAGGTTGACACTATAGGTCTCATTGGTGGATCCATAAGATTTTTATGAATTTTTGGGATCATATGTATACATGGACTTTTTGGGGTTTTTTTTGATCAAAAAGTTTTTTGTTCTTTCATTGATTATGCCTTCTTCCGCTGCTTTTTCAATAATGATTTTTAGTTCCTGTGTATACTCATTAGTGGGAATGTCCTCCAGTGTCATATAAGTATTGGTGTCTGATAGATGTTCCATTATTTTGTTTTCATACATTGTTGTATTCATGATGATCAGAGCTCCACCCTTGTCTGCTTTACTGCACATGATCTTATCATTATTGGCCAATTTCCTTAGGATATCATTGTCTTTTTGTGTGATATTTTTTCTGTATCTTTTGTTAGGTCTTATTTTGTTCAGATCTTGTTTCACCATTTTTTCAAATAGATCCAGCGTTTTATGGCTGATGGGTGCCTGAAATGTACTGTGTGGTCTCAATCCTCTTAATTGGTCAGACTCCTCCTCTGTTTTTTTCTGGGAGAATGTTATCAAAAAAATGTCTAAGTCTCATTTTCCTCATTAATTTGAAGAAACTTACTTCAAGTTCCAGTTTGTCGGTATCGGTTGTGGGGACAAATGATGTCCCTTTTTGTAATAAGTTTTTCTCTTGTTGAGTTAAATTGTGGTCTGATATGTTTATTACTAGTTGTTTTTGGCCTCCGTCTTCTTCTTCTCCTTGTCCTTCTTGGGTGCCGTCGTGCTCCTGGTGTTTGGATGTTCTTTTTCTTTTGTTTTTTCCCCTCCTGGGTCTTCGGGTTGTGGTAGACCCTCCTCTAAAAAAGCACTGGTCGTTGCTGTTGTTGTTGGTCTTTCCTCAGTTCTGGGTGTGGTCCGGGATGTGCTTTCCTCAGTTCTAGGTGTAGTTCGGGAAGTACTTGCTGGTTGAGAACTTCCTTGTTGGGGTCTATTAGAAGTGTCACTTCCTGATGATGATGTGTCAGTGAACTGTGTTTGTGGTCTGTTCCTTCTTCTCTGGGCATACACCTCTGCCCAGGTGTATACCTCCCCAAGTTTATAATCCAAGGTGTCCCTTTTGAACTTCCTGATCTTACGTTCATTTATCTCTCTGAAATGTTTCGCTATTTGATCGTTGATCTCTTCCAGAGTTTTGGACCATTCCTCTGTTGTCATCATGCCGGTTAATTCAGTTGTTACCTCAGCTATTTCTTTCGTAAGTTCTTCCAAGATCCCAAATAGTTCCTCAATAATTATTAGGATTAGGTCTAGGGAACACTTGTTTAAAATTGCGTACCATCTATCTTGGAAATTTTTGGAGTTTTTGCATAGCGAGGGTTTCAAAGCTATGCGGAGGCCGCGTGGAATTCGTTGTGATCGATGGTACCGTATTAGTGTGCTGGCATGGAGTTTTTGATTCACCTCTCTTTTTGATAAGTAAATTAATTGTCTCAGCTGTTGTTCCTTGGTCTTATTGGTGGTTGATTGTGTGAATTCCTCCCGTATGAGAGCATATATTTTGGATGCTTCATCCTCCTTGAAAGCAAATGTACTTGCTCTTGCATCTGTACTTTTTTCTATTTCCTCGTAGGACATGTTTGAATTCTATAGATTGAGTGGCGTGCTATCGATTGCCTCAGGCGGAATGATAGTATGTGGACTTTAGGTTTAGGATCAATGCACGGCCTTCTGTTTTTTTGTTGTTTTTTATTCATACTGATCTGGTTTAGGTGCTGCTGTTGGGTGACACTTTCCGTCTCCAGTGTCCTTTTGCAATAATTTAGAAGTGTGACCAATGGACCATTGGTTACATCCCCACTGCGCACACTTTGTTGGTTCCTCTCTGTAAATAAGGACTCCTGTGTTTACTTTAACAACGTTTTTATTGTTTTAATGTTGTTTTTTTTATATGATTATGTTCATCATAAGCGATTTTCAAGTATTTCCGTGAAATTATTTTTATCTCTTATCATATGCATTTTTCTTCAAACACATGTGCATTTATGCTCCGATGCATTTCGGGCAACACCTGCCCTTCCTCAGGGAGCAGTAGCTGTTAAAAATACAAATGTAATCACAATCACCATCCAAAAATGTACATGTTTCCATGTTATCACAGCTATATATAATACAAATTCACGCCATGCAGGGATCTTAATGAGGTGTCCTAGTGTGTTGGGGATTAGTGAGACCAAAGTGCACCCGTGTTGTGGAATATGCCGAATAAAAACTAAAACGAACGCACTCACATTGGAGTCTGTATATGTCTTTTCTTCCAAATCTATGTGAAGAAAAAATTGTCGCGAGTCAGTCTAACCGTTCCACGTGGTGTTAGCTTAATAAACCGAGTGGCGCTCGGTTCGTGTTACTAACCTTAACGGATTTCATTCGGTTAGATGTGTATCATTAAACTCTGTCTGGTCACGCCGTCTGCCGGTGTTCGTGCTCCAGTGTAGGTGCATGCAGAGTTACTTCCGTATTGTGCTGACGCTAGTATGGATAGGGACAACATACTATGCTGCGCGAGTATGGGAAAACAGACTATGTGTTCGGAAGACACTGGTTTAAAAACAACCTCGGTTGGTAATACACTAATAAATCACAGAAACTGGGGTAAAGAGTAAATAAAATGTAAAATGTAAAATGTGAAAAAGTGTAAATAAAAAACGGGTCTAAAGAAAAGGTGTACTGTGTAGTGTGTATAGATGTTTAAGGGTTGAAAGAACTAACTACAAGGTCTTCTCCCATAACAGGGTGAATGTGTCATGTGGTGTGTATATAGATTCAGAGATGTGATCCTGGATAAACATTTGATATTGAATTCACACAACTTTACACCTTATTGACCATATCGTAGGCTATGTTGCCTACTTCCAAAAGAATCATGTTTAACACAATCTTGTAATTGTATGACATTTCAGATTATGAATAACATTTCAGATTATAAATAACAGGACAATTCGATCCATTCATTGAGTCCGTTCGGTTTCAAGGATCCCAATTGATGGATCCAGTGGTTCTCTCTTCGCAAAAGGAATTGGTTATTGTCTCTTCCTTCCTTTCTTTCGATGGTTTCCAACACCAAGAATTTTAATTGGGAGATATTATGATGAGCTTCCATGAAGTGGGATGCAACCGTAGATTTGCTGTTCTTAGTGCGAATGTTGGATTTATGTTCCACTATTCGTGTTTTGAGTTTTCTTTCCGTCTTACCAATGTATACATTTCCACAGGGACATTTTAGCAAACAAATGACGTTAGAGGTGTCACAGGTTGCTGTGACGTTAAGTTTGATGTTGTGCCCCCTCATGGGGTGTGTTATCACGTTACCTTGGATGACATTGTTGCAGTTGCTGCAGTTGTAACACGGCCGTGTACCTCTGTGTGATGTTGAATGCGGTTTCTTTTGTTTAAGTATCTCTCCCAAATTCTTGCCCCTGGTGTAAGCGAACAGTGGGGTTGACATAAAGATGTTGTTGAAGTCAGGTTCCAAGTTTAACATTGGCCAATGTTTGATTATTGTTTTTTTGAATTGACTGCTTGATGTGGAGAATTTAGAAACCGCTAAAATCCTTTGTTTGTCTGCTCCAACTTTTGGAGTGAGTAACTCTTCTCTTGTTTTCTTGAGTATGCTTTTTTCAGCATTTCTGATTGTGGGTTCTGGGTATCCTCTCTCCTTGAAACGTTCTCCCATTTCCTTTATTCTGACTGTAGCTTTTTGAGGGTCTGAAGTAATTCGTTTAACTCTGGCCATTTGGGATAACGGAAGATGTTCTTTTAATGAGTTTTGGTGGAAACTTGAGTGATGTAACATATTGTTACGATCCGTTGGTTTTCAGTAGATGTCTGTTGCAAATCCTTCTGGGGTGAGTTTGACTTCCGCGTCTAGAAACGTTACTCTGTTTTTAGAGGTCTCCCATGTCAATTGGATACGTTCATCCTACGTATTAAGTACTGTTAACGTTTCTTGTAGTTGTAATTCGGTGCCTCTCCATATGATGAAAATATCATCTATAAAACGTACCAACATCTTGGTGTTCTTCTTCCATAGTTCATTAGAAAATATGTGCTGTTGTTTGTATTGTCCCAGAAAGATATTAGCATATGCCGGTGCGGCACAATTACCCATGGAGGTACCAGCCAACTGTTGATACCATGTATCACCGTATCTGAAGTAGCTCCTGTATAGAGTGAATAACATAAGCTCCATGAGGAAAGTTTGAAAGGACTGGTTCAAGTCTGAATGGACTAATGCTTGTTCGATCGCCTCTATTCCTGAAGCATGCGGAATAGAGGTGTACAATGCTTTCACATCAGCTGTGCATAGAACTAGTTCTTGATCTGTCTCAATAATAAAGTTCGGAGTTTGTTCAGAAAATCTGTTGTATCCTTTATGTGCGTGGGTAGTTGTTTGACCATAGGTTGTAGGTATTTATCAAGAAATTGACCTATTGGTTCGTGTATACTGTCGCAGGTGGACACTATAGGTCTCATTGGTTCCATAAGATTTTTATGAATTTTTGGGATCATATGTATACATGGACTTTTTGGGTTTTTTTTGATCAAAAAGTTTTTTGTTCTTTCATTGATTATGCCTTCTTCCGCTGCTTTTTCAATAATGATTTTTAGTTCCGGTGTATACTCATTAGTGGGATTGTCCTCCAGTGTCATATAAGTATTGGTGTCTGATAGATGTTCCATTATTTTGTTTTCATACATTGTTGTATTCATGATGATCAGAGCTCCACCCTTGTCTGCTTTAACGCACATGATCTTATCATTATTGGCCAATTTCCTTAGGATATCATTGTCTTTTTGTGTGATATTTTTTCTGTATCTTTTGTTAGGTCTTATTTTGTTCAGATCTTGTTTCACCATTTTTTCAAATAGATCCAGCGTTTTATGGCTGATGGGTGCCTGAAATGTACTGTGTGGTCTCAATCCTCTTAATTGGTCAGACTCCTCCTCTGTTTTTTCTGGGAGAATGTTATCAAAAAAATGTCTAAGTCTCATTTTCCTCATTAATTTGAAGAAACTTACTTCAAGTTCCAGTTTGTCGGTATCGGTTGTGGGGACAAATGATGTCCCTTTTTGTAATAAGTTTTTCCCTTGTTGAGTTAAGTTGTGGTCTGATATGTTTATTACTAGTTGTTTTTGGCCTCCGTCTTCTTCTTCTCCTTGTCCTTCTTGGGTGCCGTCGTGCTCCTGGTGTTTGGATGTTCTTTTTCTTTTGTTTTTTCCCCTCCTGGGTCTTCGGGTTGTGGTAGACCCTCCTCTAAAAAAGCACTGGTCGTTGCTGTTGTTGTTGGTATTTCCTCAGTTCTGGGTGTGGTCCGGGATGTGCTTTCCTCAGTTCTAGGTGTAGTTCGGGAAGTACTTGCTTGTTGAGATCTTCCTTGTTGGGGTCTATTAGAAGTGTCACTTCCTGATGATGATGTGTCAGTGAACTGTGTTTGTGGTCTGTTCCTTCTTCTCTGGGCATATCCCTCTGCCCAGGTGAATACCTCCCCAAGTTTATAATCCAAGGTGTCCCTTTTGAACTTCCTGATCTTACGTTCATTTATCTCTCTGAAATGTTTCGCTATTTGATCGTTGATCTCTTCCAGAGTTTTGGACCATTCCTCTGTTGTCATCATGCCGGTTAATTCAGTTGTTACCTCAGCTATTTCTTTCGTAAGTTCTTCCAAGATCCCAGATAGTTCCTCAATAATTAATAGGATTAGGTCCAGGGAACACTTGTTTAAAATTGCGTACCATCTATCTTGGAAATTTTTGGAGTTTTTGCATAGCGAGGGTTTCAAAGCTATGCAGAGGCCGCGTGGAATTCGTTGTGATCGATGGTACCGTATTAGTGTGCTGGCATGGAGTTTTTGATTCACCTCTCTTTTTGATAAGTAAATTAATTGTCTCAGCTGTTGTTCCTTGGTCTTATTGGTGGTTGATTGTGTGAATTCCTCCCGTATGAGAGCATATATTTTGGATGCTTCATCCTCCTTGAAAGCAAATGTACTTGCTCTTGCATCTGTACTTTTTTCTATTTCCTCGTAGGACATGTTTGAATTCTATAGATTGAGTGGCGTGCTATCGATTGCCTCAGGCGGAATGATAGTATGTGGACTTTAGGTTTAGGATCAATGCACAACCTTCTGTTTTTTTGTTGTTTTTTATTCAAACTGATCTGGTTTAGGTGCTGCTGTTGGGTGACACTTTCCGTCTCCAGTGTCCTTTTGCAATAATTTAGAAGTGTGACCAATGGGCCATTGGTTACATCCCCACTGCGCACACTTTGTTGGTTCCTCTTTGTAAATAAGGACTCCTGTGTTTACTTTAACAAGGTTTTTATTGTTTTAATGTTGTTTTTTTTTATATGATTATGTTCATCATAACCGATTTTCAAGTATTTCCGTGAAATTATTTTTATCTCTTATCATATGCATTTTTCTTCAAACACATGTGCATTTATGCTCCGATGCATTTCGGGCAACACCTGCCCTTCCTCAGGGAGCAGTAGCTGTTAAAAATACAAATGTAATCACAATCACCATCCAAAAATTTACATGTTTCCATGTTATCACAGCTATATATAATACAAATTCACGCCATGCAGGGATCTTAATGAGGTGTCCTAGTGTGTTGGGGATTAGTGAGACCAAAGTGCACCCGTGTTGTGGAATATGCCGAATAAAAACTAAAACGAACGCACTCACATTGGAGTCTGTATATGTCTTTTCTTCCAAATCTGTGTGAAGAAAAAATTGTCGCGAGTCAGTCTAACCGTTCCACGTGGTGTTAGCTTAATAAACCGAGTGGCGCTCGGTTCGTGTTACTAACCTTAACGGATTTCATTCGGTTAGATGTGTATCGTTAAACTCTGTCTGGTCACGCCGTCTGCCGGTGTTCGTGCTCCAGTGTAGGTGCATGCAGAGTTACTTCCGTATTGTGCTGACGCTAGTATGGATAGGGACAGCATACTATGCTGCGCGAGTATGGGAAAACAGACTATGTGTTCGGAAGACACTGGTTTAAAACCAACCTCGGTTGGTAATACACTAATAAATCACAGAAACTGGGGTAAAGAGTAAATAAAATGTAAAATGTAAAATGTGAAAAAGTGTAAATAAAAAACGGGTCTAAAGAAAAGGTGTACTGTGTAGTGTGTATAGATGTTTAAGGGTTGAAAGAACTAACTACAAGGTCTTCTCCCATAACAGGGTGAATGTGTCATGTGGTGTGTATATAGATTCAGAGATGTGATCCTGGATAAACATTTGATATTGAATTCACACAACTTTACACCTTATTGACCATATCGTAGGCTATGTTGCCTACTTCCAAAAGAATCATGTTTAACACAATCTTGTAATTGTATGACATTTCAGATTATGAATAACATTTCAGATTATAAATAACAGGACAATTCGATCCGTTCATTGAGTCCGTTCGGTTTCAAGGATCCCAATTGATGGATCCAGTGGTTCTCTCTTCGCAAAAGGAATTGGTTATTGTCTCTTCCTTCCTTTCTTTCGATGGTTTCCAACACCAAGAATTTTAATTGGGAGATATTATGATGAGCTTCCTTGAAGTGGGATGCAACCGTAGATTTGCTGTTCTTAGTGCGAATGATGGATTTATGTTCCACTATTCGTGTTTTGAGTTTTCTTTCCGTCTTACCAATGTATACCTTTCCTCAGGGACATTTTAGCAAATAAATGACGTTAGAGGTGTCACAGGTTGCTGTGACGTTAAGTTTGATGTTGTGTCCCCTCATGGGGTGTGTTATCACGTTACCTTGGATGACATTGTTGCAGTTGCTGCAGTTGTAACACGGCCGTGTATCTCTGTGTGATGTTGAATGCGGTTTCTTTTGTTTAAGTATCTCTCCCAAATTCTTGCCCCTGGTGTAAGCGAACAGTGGGGTTGACATAAAGATGTTGTTAAAGTCAGGTTCCAAGTTTAACATTGGCCAATGTTTGATTATTGTTTTTTTGAATTGACTGCTTGATGTGGAGAATTTAGAAACCGCTACAATCCTTTGTTTGTCTGCTCTGACTTTTGGAGTGAGTAACTCTTCTCTTGTTTTCTTGAGTATGCTTTTTTCAGCATTTCTGATTGTGGGTTCTGGGTATCCTCTCTCCTTGAAACGTTTTCCCATTTCCTTTATTCTGACTGTAGCTTTCTGAGGGTCTGAAGTAATTCGTTTAACTCTGGCCATTTGGGATAACGGAAGATGTTCTTTTAATGAGTTTTGGTGGAAACTTGAGTGATGTAACATATTGTTACGATCCGTTGGTTTTCGGTAGATGTCTGTTGCAAATCCTTCTGGGGTGAGTTTGACTTCCACGTCTAGAAACGTTACTCTGTTTTTAGAGGTCTCCCATGTCAATTGGATACGTTCATCGTACGTATTAAGTACTGTTAACGCTTCTTGTAGTTGTAATTCAGTGCCTCTCCATATGATGAAAATATCATCTATAAAACGTACCAACATCTTGGTGTTCTTCTTCCATAGTTCATTAGAAAATATGTGCTGTTGTTCGTATTGTCCCATAAAGATATTAGCATATGCCGGTGCGGCACAATTACCCATGGAGGTACCAGCCAACTGTTGATACCATGTATCACCGTATCTGAAGTAGCTCCTGTATAGAGTGAATAACATAAGCTCCATGAGGAAAGTTTGAAAGGACTGGTTCAAGTCTGAATGGACTAATGCTTGTTCGATTGCCTCTATTCCTGAAGCATGCGGAATAGAGGTGTACAATGCTTTCACATCAGCTGTGCATAGAACTAGTTCTTGATCTGTCTCAATAATTAAAGTTCGGAGTTTGTTCAGGAAATCTGTTGTATCCTTTATGTGCGTGGGTAGTTGTTTGACCATAGGTTGTAGGTATTTATCAAGAAATTGACCTATTGGTTCGTGTATACTGTCGCAGGTTGACACTATAGGTCTCATTGGTGGATCCATAAGATTTTTATGAATTTTTGGGATCATATGTATACATGGACTTTTTGGGTTTTTTTTGATCAAAAAGTTTTTTGTTCTTTCATTGATTATGCCTTCTTCCGCTGCTTTTTCAATAATGATTTTTAGTTCCTGTGTATACTCATTAGTGGGATTGTCCTCCAGTGTCATATAAGTATTGGTGTCTGATAGATGTTCCATTATTTTGTTTTCATACATTGTTGTATTCATGATGATCAGAGCTCCACCCTTGTCTGCTTTAACGCACATGATCTTATCATTATTGGCCAATTTCCTTAGGATATCATTGTCTTTTTGTGTGATATTTTTTCTGTATCTTTTGTTAGGTCTTATTTGGTTCAGATCTTGTTTCACCATTTTTTCAAATAGATCCAGCGTTTTATGGCTGATGGGTGCCTGAAATGTACTGTGTGGTCTCAATCCTCTTAATTGGTCAGACTCCTCCTCTGTTTTTTCTGGGAGAATGTTATCAAAAAAATGTCTAAGTCTCATTTTCCTCATTAATTTGAAGAAACTTACTTCAAGTTCCAGTTTGTCGGTATCGGTTGTGGGGACAAATGATGTCCCTTTTTGTAATAAGTTTTTCTCTTGTTGAGTTAAGTTGTGGTCTGATATGTTTATTACTAGTTGTTTTTGGCCTCCGTCTTCTTCTTCTCCTTGTCCTTCTTGGGTGCCGTCGTGCTCCTGGTGTTTGGATGTTCTTTTTCTTTCCTCATGGAGCTTATGTTATTCACTCTATACAGGAGCTACTTCAGATACGGTGATACATGGTATCAACAGTTGGCTGGTACCTCCATGGGTAATTGTGCCGCACCGGCATATGCTAATATCTTTATGGGACAATACGAACAACAGCACATATTTTCTAATGAACTATGGAAGAAGAACACCAAGATGTTGGTACGTTTTATAGATGATATTTTCATCATATGGAGAGGCACTGAATTACAACTACAAGAAGCGTTAACAGTACTTAATACGTACGATGAACGTATCCAATTGACATGGGAGACCTCTAAAAACAGAGTAACGTTTCTAGACGTGGAAGTCAAACTCACCCCAGAAGGATTTGCAACAGACATCTACCGAAAACCAACGGATCGTAACAATATGTTACATCATTCAAGTTTCCACCAAAACTCATTAAAAGAACATCTTCCGTTATCCCAAATGGCCAGAGTTAAACGAATTACTTCAGACTCTCAGAAAGCTACAGTCAGAATAAAGGAAATGGGAGAACGTTTCAAGGAGAGAGGATACCCAGAACCCACAATCAGAAATGCTGAAAAAAGCATACTCAAGAAAACAAGAGAAGAGTTACTCACTCCAAAAGTCAGAGCAGACAAACAAAGGATTGTAGCGGTTTCTAAATTCTCCACATCAAGCAGTCAATTCAAAAAAACAATAATCAAACATTGGCCAATGTTAAACTTGGAACCTGACTTCAACAACGTCTTTATGTCAACCCCACTGTTCGCTTACACCAGGGGCAAGAATTTGGGAGAGATACCTAAACAAAAGAAACCGCATTCAACATCACACAGAGGTACACGGCCAAGTTACAACTGCAGCAACTGCAACAATGTCATTCAAGGTAACGTGATAACACACCCCATGAGGGGACACAAACTTAACGTCACAGCAACCTGTGACACCTCTAACGTCATTTATTTGCTAAAATGTCCCTGTGGAAAGGTATACATTGGTAAGACGGAAAGAAAACTCAAAACATGAATAGTGGAACATAAATCCAACATTCGCACTAAGAACAGCAAATCTACGGTTGCATCCCACTTCATGGAAGCTCATCATAATATCTCCCAATTAAAATTCTTGGTGTTGGAAACCATCGAAAGAAAGGAAGGAAGAGACAATAACCAATTCCTTTTGCGAAGAGAGAACCACTGGATCCATCAATTGGGATCCTTGAAACCGAACGGACTCAATGAACGGATCGAATTGTCCTGTTATTTATAATCTGAAATGTTATTCATAATCTGAAATGTCATACAATTACAAGATTGTGTTAAACATGATTCTTTTGGAAGTAGGCAACATAGCCTACGATATGGTCAATAAGGTGTAAAGTTGTGTGAATTCAATATCAAATGTTTATCCAGGATCACATCTCTGAATCTATATACACACCACATGACACATTCACCCTGTTATGGGAGAAGACCTTGTAGTTAGTTCTTTCAACCCTTAAACATCTATACACACTACACAGTACACCTTTTCTTTAGACCCGTTTTTTATTTACACTTTTTCACATTTTACATTTTACATTTTATTTACTCTTTACCCCCGTTTCTGTGATTTATTAGTGTATTACCAACCGAGGTTGGTTTTAAACCAGTGTCTTCCGAACACATAGTCTGTTTTCCCATACTCGCGCAGCATAGTATGCTGTCCCTATCCATACTAGCGTCAGCACAATACGGAAGTAACTCTGCATGCACCTACACTGGAGCACGAACACCGGCAGACGGCGTGACCAGACAGAGTTTAACGATACACATCTAACCGAATGAAATCCGTTAAGGTTAGTAACACGAACCGAGCGCCACTCGGTTTATTAAGCTAACACCACGTGGAACGGTTAGACTGACCCGCGACAATTTTTTCTTCACACAGATTTGGAAGAAAAGACATATACAGACTCCAATGTGAGTGCGTTCGTTTTAGTTTTTATTCGGCATATTCCACAACACGGGTGCACTTTGGTCTCACTAATCCCCAACACACTAGGACACCTCATTAAGATCCCTGCATGGCGTGAATTTGTATTATATATAGCTGTGATAACATGGAAACATGTACATTTTTGGATGGTGATTGTGATTACATTTGTATTTTTAACAGCTACTGCTCCCTGAGGAAGGGCAGGTGTTGCCCGAAATGCATCGGAGCATAAATGCACATGTGTTTGAAGAAAAATGCATATGATAAGAGATAAAAATAATTTCACGGAAATACTTGAAAATCGCTTATGATGAACATAATCATATAAAAAAAAACAACATTAAAACAATAAAAACGTTGTTAAAGTAAACACAGGAGTCCTTATTTACAAAGAGGAACCAACAAAGTGTGCGCAGTGGGGATGTAACCAATGGCCCATTGGTCACACTTCTAAATTAAAGTGAAGTATATAACATTGGATAGAAGTGAGTAGAGAAAGAATTTTAATAGTGTCTCTCAATTCTTTCAAAACTTAAAAACAACGTGGGATACCAACAGATTTAACATAATATCTGTTTGCAGGAAAGGTCGACATGTTTCAGAATATGTGGCAGTTACGCCACTGCTTTCTTCAGGGCCAGAGTGTTTGCTACTGCAAAATTCTTAGGAATAAAAGTTATATCACCTGTAGAGTCCAGGTCACATTGAAATATCCTCCAAAACACTGTAGAATTGTTGTGTCAAGGGCAGGAAACAGGGAGAACCAAGAAAAGAAGGTGGACAAAACAATACAATAATTTCACAACACACAGTACACTTTGTATATCTTGTCAAAAGAGAGTATGGATGATTTCCCATTACTCATGAAGGAATAACCCAATTACCTAGTAGGTATGAGGCTAATGCATACCCCCACCTGGCTGCAGCTCAGGTAAGAGGAGCACCGCTCTAGTTTAGAACAATAAAGACATTCAGTCAGAAGATTGTTAGAGTATCCTGTTGGTTTGTAAATACTGATACCCTAAGGAAGATAACAAGTACAGATCTGATTAGTAACTGTTTGTGATTTAGCAATAGCGATACAGACATGCTCCATCGCATTTTATTCGTGCATTTTTTTATTTAAACAGAATAAATCTAATCATAGTCCTAGGTAGCATTCCAATTATGCAATAGGGGCTTAATATCTTAGATGGAAGCCTCCATATGGTAATGAAATGGACGCTTCATGTATTATGCGTGTACTCCTTAGCATTCTACCTACTCATTCAATTATTCCACAATTCCTATAATTTTGAACATACTCAGGCAGAGTGATTTGTGGATGTTGGGATAGATGGTAGATGTGTTAGATGACAGACTTGTTGTTATTGGCTTAATGTTAAAATAACAAACAGGACATTTATGGTGGCTTAGTTTGAAGGTCTTAATGTGTTATGACCTATGTGGCATCCCTATCTATTATAGATAGCTATTGATGAACTAATAGTGTCTCATAGGCAACCATTCTGCTCATTGTAATGTTTTGAATCATAGTAACATCCATGGTATTGCTTCATTTAATCCGTCTTTGTCGCTGTTTAGCTTGCACACCCATTTTTGTTCCTTGACGAACAGGAATTTTCAAATATCAGAAACCTGCTCAGGTATAAAAAGCTGTTCCAGGACTGTCCAGGTGAAGTCAGTTGGACCATGCCCTACCTCCAAAAAGTGGGCTGTCAGACGTGTTGCTTGCTTACGACACCGAATTGTGCTTTTATATTTGGATATGCGCACCTTTATCTTTCTTGTCATCATGCCAACATTCCGCTGTTGGCACGGACATGTGATCATGTAGATAAGGGTTTGACTGTTACAATTTGTAAACTTGCGTTGCTGCCAAGGTTTGTTCGTACCTATGTCTACACTCAAAGACTTGCATGTTTGTGGACACGCTGCACACATACCACAGGGGTGGTGGCCTTCTACTGTCTGGGAGATCCCACAGAGCGCCAACTGGTCTTGATGGTTTATTCCTTGGTCTTGTGTGTACAAGTTTATCCCTCAGATTGGGTCCTCTTTTAAAAGCAAAAAGAGGCGGGGGTATAAAGTCTCCTCCTGTGTTCAGAATTGACCAATGCTTCTGGACAATCTTATGAACGTGATTCGATCTGGTATTGAACTTGTTCACAAAGGTGATTCTTGTGGATTTTTCTTTCTGTATTGACTGCTCCAGGAGTGCATCACAGTTATTGTTAGAAGCACGCTTCAAATGCGCCTCAAATGCTTCTTTGATTGAGCAATTTCTCTGTATCCGTAAGAATTGGCCATACAGTAAGTTATTTCTCAGGGAACGTGGGTGGCAACTTTCATAGCGCAGAAGTGAATTTCGAGCCATGGGTTTTCTGTAGAGTTCAGACCCCAACCCATTGGGTGTAGCTATGATCATAAGTTCTAGGAACGCAAGTTGATCTTTGCTATGTTCTACTGTAAACCTTAAGTAGGCATTTCGTGTATTAAGCCATTGAAGAAATATAAGGAGATCTTCTACTGTCCCACGCCAGATGACAAAAATGTCGTCGATGTAACGCTTCCAAGTACGAAGCGATGATAGAAAAGGAATGGTGGGTGTCAAGATGTCTTACCCAGGAGAATGTGCTCTCAGCCACTAGATGTTTTGGTGGCTGGTGCTTGACCATTGATAGGTATGTGTATAAATGGATGATACCAAAACTAATATCTTAATGGGTAACTGATTTGCAGTGCAAAATTGAAAAAATTTAAGAAAGTGAAGTATATAAAATTGGAAAGAAGTGAGTAGAGAAATAATTTTAATAGTGTCTCTCAATTCTTTCAAAACTTAAAAACAATGTGGGATACCAACAGATTTAACATAATATCTGTTTGCAGGAAAGGTTGACATGTTTCAGCATATGTGGCAGTTACGCCACTGCTTTCTTCGGGACGCAGAGTGTTTGCGACTGCAAAATTCTTAGGAATAAAAGTTATATCACCTGTAGAGTCCAGGTCACATTGAAATATCCTCCAAAACACTGTAGAATCGTTGTGTCAAGGGCAGGAAACAGGGAGAACCAAGAAAAGAAGGTGGACAAAACAATACAATAATGTCACAACACACAGTACACTTTGTATATCTTGTCAAAAGAGAGTATGGATGATTTCCCATTACTCATGAAGGAATAACCCACTTACCTAGTAGGTATGAGGATAATGCATCACCCCACCTGGCTGTAGCTCAGGTAAGAGGAGCACCGCTCTAGTTAAAAACAATAAAGACATTCAGTCAGAAGATTGTTAGAGAATCCTGTTGGTTTGTAAATACTGATACCCTAAGGAAGATAACAGGTACAGATCTGATTAGTAACTGTTTGTGATTTAGCAATTCACAGCTGTAACCTTTACTACTAATATGACTCTTTCCAGTCGCACCAATTACATAGATATCCAAAAAAGTGCGCTACATCTGGTAACCTCTTTCTCAACCGTCACAAACGGCGAATAATGGGTACCCATATGTGGAAGACTTCATGGATAAGTGTTTTTACAGCCAAACGATCTCCACACGCAAGGATGTTGATATCATCATGATGTAATATAGTTGCGTGCTTTATACGGTATCTCATATGTAGGAGTACAGGCCTATTTGTCTCTTTTTGAGAAACTCATGAAAAACCACCAGGAAAAACGATTCTAAAAGAAACTACTGATGTACATATTCTGGTGGTGGATCTAATAACGATGTTCTCATAAACTAAGTATGTCAGCCTGGTCGGGGTAAAATTCCATTATCACACGCTTTTCATCTTTTCGCTTAGATCGAGGAAAAGCGCTGGTATATTAATAATGTGTGCTCCAAGGCTGCTGACCTGTACGCCGGTGCGTCCAAGCGTCCGTCTGCGCTATCTGGGTGGGCACCGTCTCGCATCTCAACGCTATATTTGTTTGCTTAGCCCGTGTAGCCTGTCACGTGATCCTCGAATCACGTGACCGGACTACAGAATACCACATACTCGTGGGAAGTGTAGTTCTCTTTTTGAATTCATCACGATATGTTGCAATAAAGTTCAACCAGGCATCCAATGAGTATGTTATGGTATTTTAACAGGGTGTTTTTCGGCATAGCAAAGTTTCAACGAAGAAGCTGCCTTGCAATGTGTTTAGATTGATATCGGTTCCTTACTAAGCGTGGGCGTAAAATCCGTTTCGCGGGCGAATTTGCAGATTTTTGACGATTTCGCGATCTGCGAATCGCGCAAATTTACCCAATAATCCGCAAATTCCCAAGCTACGAATTATTTTGCTTGGTCGCGCTTGAAAAATACAATATCGCGCGCGCGGCGTTGTCTTACCGTGATTCTGAGTCTGCCAAGTTGTTTTTCTTCAGGTTTTGCGCGTGCTGCGCCATTTTCGATCTTGTTGCGTGATTGCGCGAGAGTTTTTCGAATGCAATTACATTATCACGGCTTGCCATCTTGCACGGCGAGAGTTTGACAACGCGAGTACGTCATAAAAGCCCGCAACGACGCGCAGCTAACTTCCGGCGGGAGATTTGAACAGCTCGCGTTCCCGAAATTGTAAAAATTGCAATTCTGCACAAGAAATCCACCTCAGGAAGCATAAACCTTGTGAAAATGATGATTTTGATCAGAATAACTCCTCAGATTGACATTTGACTGCACTATTTGGTGAAGGAGTCCATTTTTGGGCTGGGGTGGGAGGAAGGAAGTGCCTCAGAGTCTCCAACTTCCTGTGCCTGTCCAGCAGGCTCCTCCCAGTGCTTTGTGCATGTACTGGTCACTTTTCATTTGGCTGTTGAGCTGGAAGGATTACTTTCTGTGACTGCTGCTGGATTCGTATTTGAGGACTTTTTGGACTTTGGAGTTTGGATCACTTTTGGACTTGAGATTTTACAAGTAAGTTGGTGTTGTTTGTTTGGGGCATTGCAGTTGAGGCAACTACAGTTCTAAAACTTTTTTCACAACTTTAACAAAATATATATTGGGGTGGGTAGCCACAGTATCCAGTAGGCCCAGGGTTAGTCATGGGTGCATGATACAACTGTTTCTGTGATTTGTTTTTTAACTTAATTCTCATTTATGTCATGGAATTTTAGCTCACTGTTATATGTTGATTTCTTTTTAATTTTGGGGTGCCTGTAAAGCCTCGCTAGCCAGTAGGCCCAGGTGTAGTGAGTGGTGCATGGGCCTAGTCTTTCAGTGGGGTGTCTTGAATTTAAACATCATTGAGGGCATGGATGGCATGGTATTGTGGTGATTTTTGAGTGTTTTTCGACTTTTTGGGGTGGTGTTGGGGCCTGGCCATGTGGGTGGGGGCCATCTTGAGGCCTGGTACAGACAGGGCCTGGCCATGTGGTGGGGGTCAAAGGGCCATTTTTAAGCCAGGCAGTGTGCTCAGGCCTGCACCCACTTTGCCTTGCTTTCAATCATTATGCCCAGGGGTACTCAGTGGTGCATGGGCCTAGTCTTTCTTTGGGATGTCTTGAATTTAAACATCATTGAGGGCATGGATGGCATAGGACTGTGGTGATTTTTGAGTGTTTTTTGACTTTTTGGGGTGTTGTTGGGGCTTGGCCATGTGGGTGGGGGCCCTTTTGAGGCCTGGTACAGGCAGGGCCTGGCCATGTGGTGGGGGTCAATGGGCCATTTTTAAGCCAGGCAGTGTGCTCAGGCCTGCACCCAGTTTGCCTTGCTTTCAACCATTATGCCCAAGTGGTACTCAGTGGTGCATGGGCCTAGTCTTTCTCTGGGGTGTCTTGAATTTGAACATCATTGAGGGCATGGATGGTATGGGATTGTGGTGATATTTGATTTTTTTTCCGACTTTTTGGGGTGGTGTTGGGGCCTGGCCATGTGGGTGGGGGCCATCTTGAGGCCTGGTACAGGCAGGGCCTGGCCATGTGGTGGGGGTCAAGGGGCCATTTTTAAGCCAGGCAGTGTGCTCAGGCCTGCACCCACTTTGCCTTGCTTTCAATCATTATGCCCAGGGGTACTCAGTGGTGCATGGGCCTAGTCTTTCTGTGGGATGTCTTGAATTTAAACATCATTGAGGGCATGGATGGCATAGGATTGTGGTGATTTTTGAGTGTTTTCTGACTTTTTGGGATGTTGTTGGGGTTTGGCCATGTGGGTGGGGGCCCTTTTGAGGCCTGGTACAGGCAGGCCCTGGCCATGTGGTGGGGGTCAATGGGCCATTTTTAAGAAAGGCAGTGTGCTCAGGCCTGCACCCAGTTTGCCTTGCTTTCAACCATTATGCCCAAGGGGTACTCAGTGGTGCATGGGCCTAGTCTTTCTCTGGGGTGTCTTGAATTTAAACATCATTGAGGGCATGGATGGCATGGGATTGTGGTGATTTTTGAGTATTTTTCGACTTTTTGGGGTGGTGTTGGGGCCTGGCCATGTGGGTGGGGGCCATCTTGAGGCCTGGTACAGGCAGGGCCTGGCCATGTGGTGGGGGTCAAATGGCCATTTTTAAGCCAGGCAGTGTGCTCAGGCCTGCACCCAGTTTGCCTTGCTTTCAACCATTATGCCCAAGGGGTACTCAGTGGTGCATGGGCCTAGTCTTTCTCTGGGGTGTCTTGAATTTAAACATCATTGAGGGCATGGATGGCATGGGATTGTGGAGATTTTTGAGTGTTTTTTTACTTTTTGGGGTGGTGTTGGGGCCTGGCCATGTGGGTGGGGGCCATCTTGAGGCCTGGTACAGGCAGGGCCTGGCCATATGGTGGGGGTCAAGGGGCCATTTTTAAGCCAGGCAGTGTGCTCAGGCCTGCACCCACTTTGCCTTGCTTTCAACCATTATGCCCAGGGGTACTCAGCGGTGCATGGGCCTAGTCTTTCTGTGGGGTGTCTTGAATTTAAACATCATTGAGGGCATGGACGGCATGGGATTGTGGTGATTTTTGTGTGTTTTTCGACTTTTTGGGGTGTATAACTGATGTTCCTCTGGCTTCCATTGCTTTTAGGTGCACAAGAGAGCCACCAGTGCCAGGAAGAAGTCCTGCAGCGGTGTGTTCAGCACAACGTCACGTGACATCACATGTGGCCACAGACAAGACAACTCTGCAACTCGTGCAACTGCGGCCTGCTGTTCTGACATCTCAAGAAGATGGCCCCAAAGAAAGTTGGCCGTAGCGCCTCAGCGAAAAAAGTTGATAGTGCCACTGCCAGTAAGAAGGAGCAGAAGAAGCAAGTGGCACCACCTACCAAGGAGACTGGTGTGCCCACTGAAGCCTTTTTTGGGAAAAAGAAAACTACGCCTGCAGCAGCAGCGGTGTCCGCCGGGGACCAAGCTGGAAGCAGCACCTCCGCTTCATTGGGCTCAGTGCCACCACCCAAAGTTAGGTCCAAGACCACCATGAGTGCTGCTGCGGCAGCCACTTTGGTTGTTGAATCACCATCGACCAGTGATCTTGGCTCATCACAAGAAAGTACGATCCAATCAACGCCGGGTGTAACTCAGCTGACGAATGTTCAACAACCACAGCCACAAACACAGGTGCAAGTAGTACAAGCGCAAGTACATGGGCAAGGAGAGGGGCAAGCACAGCCGCAAGGAGAGCCGCAAGTAGAGGCACAAGGAGAGCCGCATGGACAGGTGCATAGAGAGGTGCGACTAGAGTTTCATGGAGCAGCACAACTGCCTACAACACTTGTTCCTCCAGAAGTAGGGGCACATCAGGAAATTGCTATTCAAGAGGAGGTATCACCCGAGGAAGCCACTCCTCCTGATGATGATTCATTGCCTTCCAGATCCCAAGCAAGAAAGAGGTCAAGGAGGGCTACTACTACTACAAGTTCTTCTTCAAGCACCCTTCCTTCTGATGACCTTGATCCTGATTGGAACCCACAAATGCAGTCTGAGAGTGAGGCACGCCATGATGAGTCAAAAAAAGGTAGCTAAGCCTAAAAGGAAGGCTCCCGCAAAGGTTCGACTTATGGCTGATGACGTCGAACAAGAAGTGGTGTCTTCTGCTGCTGATGAACAGTCTGACGATGGCCCAGTCATCACAGTCGTCACTCCAGCCCCAGCAGGCATGCAGCAGACAGACATTTACACCCTATCCCGAATGGATGCTGAGCGGGATATGGGCGGCGTGGCACTGGTACCACCACCGTTAACTACAACACCAACACGACCTACAGCTTCCATCTTTTTTAGTCAGAAGGGCCGGCATGGACCTCCATCCAGCTCAACCTCAAGTAGTGGTGTTGTAAGTGAACAACAGAAATGAATTCAGCCACACCCATCCTCCACTTCATCTGGCATTGAAAGTCAAAAATAGCACCTCCACCTTCAGCAGACATCACCATTCCCCAGTTTGGGACTTCTTTACCGTTAGCGCAAAGGCGGAAAACATGGTCGTTTGTTCGATTTGTAAAGTATGCGTTAGTCGGGGTAAGCTTAGTACCAACTATGGTACCGGAGGCCAGAGAGGTCATCTCAAGCAACACCACACTATCATTTGGGAAACACACATGAGGAAGATCGAGGAAAGCAAAAGAAAAACAAATCCAAATGTATCCATTGATATTGCATCTGATGATGACGAGAATCTGATCATGCAGAGGGGAAGTGAAGAAGTGACAGACATTTTTTTTGGTACACCCAGTTCTGCTGGCAGCAGCACTGCAGTGGCATCGCCCTCTACCCCTGCAACATCTATGAGGCACACTAAAAGTGTTGTAGAGACACCAATGCGAAAAACTACATCAATGGGCCTAACTGGTTTGAAGACGTCATCCTCATCATCATCACGTAAAATGATCCAGCCCACCATTCGCGGATTGTTGTGGTGGGAGGCGCCATTTGAATGTAACCACCCAACGGTACGTCTGTATAACGCAAAGCTGGCTAAAATGCTAGCGCTTGACCTTCTCCCTTTTTCTTTCGTGGAAGGGGTGGGGTTTCTAGAATTAGTGGCAACAGTCTGCCCTAAATGGAAGGTTCCTAGCCGGTCCTATGTTGCCAGAGTTGCGGTTCCAGCACTACATCAAGATGTGCTGGAGGTGATTGGGGCAGCTTTGCAGAAGAGTGCTATTCACACTATCCACTTGACAACAGACATGTGGACCAGTTGCCAAGCCCTTGATTACATGTGCATCACTGCACACTGGGACTCTTTTGCAGGGTCTTTTGCAGGGGTTAGAGACAAGTCAAGTGAAGTTGTTGACCTGGGCACAGTTTTTCAAGCTTCTCGGAAACATGCAACATTAGCCATGTTTGCCATGGAGAAAACTCATACTGCAAAAAACATTTTGGATGAGTTTACCTGTAAGGTCTCTGAATGGCTGCAACCAAGAAATCGCATAGTTGGTTATGTTTCCACGGATAATGGCAGTAATATAGTTAAGGCCATGCAGGACGGTGAATTTTTCAGAGTGCCGTGTTTGGTATACTGTATAAACCTGGTTGTTCAAGATTTCTTGAAAACTGAAAACCAAGTAAAGAAGTTACTGTCTACCTGCCGAAGAATCTGCACACATTTCAGCCATTCTTTTAAGGCCCGGAAGCAACTGAGGAGCATTCAACATGTACGTAAAGTGCCAGTCAAAGGACTCATCCAGGAGGTGGCAACATGTTGGAACTCAACCTTTTACATGCTTGAGCGTCTGTTTGAGCAGTGCATCGTAATCAATGACTATATCTTTACAGTAGCTTCTATTGACCTGAGGCTAGAGTTGGAGGAATGGCAGCTAGTTAAAAGGCTGACAGACATGCTTCATCCTTTTGAGGTATTCACGCGTGAAGTCAGCAGGGAGGACTGTTCTTTGAGCAAAGCTATCCCATTGTTGCGCATGCTAGAGCACCAACTGAAGGCGGTGCCTTTAACGTTGAGAGATAATGGTGGAAAGTAAGCTGCATATCTGTTGGCGGAGAACTTATTAAGCCGCCTAGTTGCCAATGAAAGGCTTCAAAAGATACATACAGAACAACATTACATTTGTGCCACTATTCTGGATCCACGGTACAAAAAGGCAGTGGCCAGCAAAGCATTCATTCCTTTTGATGAGGCAGATGTTTCAAAGTACAAACATTGGATAGCTGTGTCAGCCAGTCGGTTCGAAAAAGATCGGCAGAAAATTCAAGGAGCCATCAGAAGTCCAACTGAATCAGCAGGCGATCCAGCGTCAAGTTCCACTTCTGAATCTGTGGGCGAAGGGAGTAACTTTCCCTCACATCCGTTAACGACACCAGCAGCAACCCTATCATCATCCTCACCTGCACCAGGCCCAGTCATAATATTGTCGGAAGCGGATTGGCTAACTCATCAAGGGTTTGTTCGTTCCAGTGCTGAGAAGGCCACAGATGGTATGCAAAGTGGAGAAACCATGGAGAACCTTGAGTTGATGGTGAAGGCCTATCTGGATGACCCAACACAGGTCTTTGTTACTACAAACCCATTGCTGTATTGGTACAGGAAAATGGCTCTATGGCCACTGATCACCAACCTGGCTCTAAATTATTTGTCTTGCCCACTCGCAAGCGTGTCTTCTGAACGTGTTTTCAGTGCTGCTGGTGCCATTGTAACTTCAAAAAGGTCCTGCCTCTTGGCCAAAAATGTGGAGAGGTTAACACTGATCAAGATGAATCAGCACTTGATACCACCAGATTACAAAGTACGTGAATACACGCAGGAAGAAGAGGACACCGACTTAGGTGATGGAAGTTCTTCTCTGTTACCTGACCTACTCCCATCTCAATTTATGGAGTTGGAGGACGAGCTCTACTTCCCTGACACCGAGCCCTGAAAATGACTTCCCTTTTTTCGTCCTTATTCACTTTTATTCCTGTGTGTCTTTCTTTGTTTTGCAACTTTTACCACAACAAAACTCTAATCACCTAATCACAACAAGTCCATCAGCAGCACTGTCTTCATCTTATATTCCTTATTGATTTGAAGGGGCCGCAGTCTGCATTCCTGAGGTTCACAAGTTCACAACTCAATCATGCTCCTTTATACTCCTCCTCCAGACTCACCCTATCCATTTCCCTCAAGGCAGATGGATGGATTACGACGAGTCCCCTCAAGTGGGACTGAAATTACTGACTGACTACATGCTTGCTGATTGCTGACAGAGTTACTTTTGATATTGACAGGAGAGGCTGCCCTGTGGGCCCTAACTTTCCGAAGAAGATGCGGACAAAAAGTAGAACAGGTAATGAATAATTGAGAAGATGGCATGCACTGGACAGCGATGGCTCTCTGGCTCTGATGAAACCAATTGCTGTTTGTTTTTTGTGCATGAAATGATGATTCATATGTCTTCTTGTCTTAGTTATTATCTAATCTTTCACACAGTAATTGTAACTCATGTCAACAACTCTTTTTTTTTTACCTTGTTTAATTAAAATTGTACTTCAAATTCAGGGGCCACTATATTGCATTTCACAAAATATGCTAAATGTCCTTGGAGCGGACTCACTTGCCAATATACCATGATGATTGATTAAATAATATACATTTTTTCTTTACAGTCACTCACTGGGATGGATGGATCATCAGCGTCGATTTATGGAAGAACTATGGCCAATTTGTGAGTGGCAAACAGGTACACCAGTCTACAACAACTACTAAAGCAGGACTACATCCTCAATCCTCCCACAGACCTACTGAGGCTTAGCCGGGAGCAACGCTTCATTTTAAGTTTACACTGACCTCGGGTCTACGCATTTTGTGTTCTTCCTCAGCTGTGCTCTGGACTTTCGCGCATTGCTTCATTTTAGCAGCCTCTCCATCCTGCACGCCCCCCAGAGCGCCTGCCGCTGGTCGTCTCCTCCTGCCGGGCTGGTGCTCGGAGTAGGGACGGGCGAGTCTTCCATCTTGGGCGGCTCTGGGTCAGCGCTGCAGTGTTTCAGCCCCTCCCCCCGACAAGTACTTCAGGCGCCCAGCGGACCTCGCGCCTATCCTCAATCCTCCCACAGACCTCCCGAGGCTTCGCCGGGAGCAACGCTTCATTTTAAGTTAACACTGACCTCTGGTCTACGCATTTTGTGTTCTTCCTCAGCTGCGCTCTGGACTTTCGCGCATTGCTTCATTTTAGCAGCCTCTCCTTCCTGCACGCCCCCCAGAGCGCTTGCCGCTGATCGTCTCTTCCTGCGGGGCTGGTGCTCGGAGTAGGGACGGGCGAGTCTTCCATATTGGGCGGCTCTGGGTCAGCGCTGCAGTGTTTCAGCCCCTCCCCCCCCTGCCACTCCCTCCCATGTGTCCCTATATCTTGGTTACGAATAAACAAAGTGGAATCCACTCAAAGTGATAGTGATCCCTAGAGTGATGGGAAACACACAGTGTTGTTTAAATGCCCCTCACACACCAACAGGCCCCTTGGTGTCATGCTTCATCATCGGGGCCTTCTCACCCCTCTACGGGATGTGGCGTGCTACGACTAGCGGATACGCAGGAGCACTTGACGTGAACTATGTGTGGGGGTGTGTGTTTACAAAAGTGTGAGTGAGGTGAGGTGAAAAAGGTGAGTAATTAAAAAATACCTGGCACGTGGGAGAAAAAAACTTTATTAAATCCCCGGCTGGTATTATTAAAATAAAAGTGCAGGGCGTGGTTTTAGAAAGATACGTGTTAGGGTATCAAACCACTGTGTTAAAAGTCAACATGTTTCGGAGGTCAAAGCCCCCTTCTTCAGGACAAGGGTTAATGCACTTACCCTCCCCTTACTCACATGTAAGATGTAAAAGTGAAAATAAAAATTACCACAATGTGTAATGTTCCTCACAATGTTAAATGTTAGTGAGTGTCGTTGCGCCCAATTGGCGTAAGAACCTGTGGAGACAAAATCATAGATAAACATACAGGTCTAAATGTCACAGGTTGAAGGAGAAGAATCATGCTTCTCTGAAAAAACATCAGGTAAAACCCAAAAAATAATTGGAACCTGGAAAGGAAAAAGAAAAAGGACACTACAAACATATACACACGCAACACCAACATTACTCTATGCTCAGGTGTAAGGAGAGCACAACAGAAAGGAATACAAATCTTACTTAAAGTTCCCAAATACAGGACTTCATGAGCCTTTAGCATATATTGGGGAATCCTTCCTTTCTAATCAGAAAACCTAAGAAATCAATATCAGGGGTTCAGTAGGAAAACTTTGTCATCAGAGCGCCACAAGTACAGTGTAAAATTGCTTCTCTCTGTGGTCTATAACTCACGGTTACTGCAACAGCTAATCGCCTGCCTTCCCTCAACGCGGCTCCGATGAAGTGAGCTACAAAGGAATCGAGGCCCTTATATATGATGTGCCTGTGGGTAATTGGCGAAGGTTAATTGAATAATGTAACCCGGTAAATGCCCAAATACGGAGAGAACCTCCGAGCGTCCGGTGATGCGCTAGCGCCCTCCGCTACTCTGTCGCGCATGCGCACCACCGCTCCGGAAAAACGCAGGCGCGGCAGACGTGGCTGACGCGCATGCGTCAACGGAGACACTCCGCATAAACACGGAGCACTCGGTATTGCGTTTAAACGCCTGCAAATAAATGGCGCTTTGGATTAAATGCACCGATGACATAGATGGAAATCATGCAAGGCATTGAGGCAATTAGATGGCCAAGCAAAGTAAGCAACTAGTACAGCAGTGGTGAATCTAGTTACTTTACAGAGATGTATTTGGATCTGTAATTAAATGGACTGCTTTTACGTATGGACTTAGCACACGGTGATTCATTTAAGGAAAATTGTTGTGAATAGGGGAAACTCCTGGAACTTGATCCCTAAGGGGTACACCCTCAATCACAACTCGGTGATACATATCCACACTAATGCAACAATCCATGTGAACCCAGCAAAAAACATTTGTTGTATGTAACCACATGTGTACATCAACAAAATTATGATGGGTAGTCAGATCGAGTGTTTATCTGAGAAGGTTCCATGGAATGGAATCGTTCAGCCCAGTGGTATCCGTTCCCAACGGATGTTAGCGGCCTATATCTTGGTTAGTCAGTCCCGGCAGCGCAGCGGACGAGTGCAGCGGGCGCGACGAAGGCACACCGAAGTTGCGCCTAAGTTAAGCCCGTCTGCGCCCGTCCGCGACGGGCCGGGACCAGGGGCCACAGATCCTGCCCTTCCTCTGGCTTACACTTCTGCCCAACTGTCAGCACATCTCGCTACTGTCCCACTCTCCCCTTCCTTATTGCACCGTTTAAACACTTTTGGTATCTATGCCCCCCACTCCCCCTGTCCCCTCCCAGTCCTACCTAGCCTTCCCTCCCCTACGTCTTGTACTTCCCATGTCACTTGTCCCTCTTCTGGTCCCTCGGCAGCCTCTGCTATTCTGCTCAATACCCGCTCTGCCGCCAAAAATCAAATGGCACTCTTCAATCTCCTCAACACTGATTCCCCCGATTTCCTATTTCTCACAGAAACCTGGTTTTCCTCTGACTCTCTTCCAGACCTTCTGGCCATCCTTCCTAATACCTATTATGCCCTTCGAGCAGACCGCCCTGATGGCAAGATTGGAGGGGGTGTGGCGATGATAATCCGTTCTTCCCTGAAATTCCAACTTCTCGCTCACCCCCCCATACCTAATGTAGACTTCCTGGTGGCCCGCTCCCTTAATCTCCCTTCACCTCTCACTGTTGTCCTCATGTATCGCCCCCCTCAAGCTATGCCATTGTTTGTGTCCATCCTGCAGGATCTCCTGGCCACACTAGTGGTCAACAACTCTTCGTTGCTACTGCTTGGTGATTTCAACTTTTGGCCGGGCGACCCCAGGGAGGACTCTTCATCTAAAGACTTTTCTGCTACACTTCAGTGTCTCAACTTCTCATCTCATGTCTCGGCCCCTACTCACATCCAGGGTCATATCCTGGACCAAATCTGGTCTTCACGTTGCAACGTCTCATCTACCTCCATCCTTCCCTGCGTCTGGTCGGATCACTCTATGATCTCATTCTCTATCCACTTGGGTCAAGCGGAGAAAGCCCCTCTGCCTAAAAACATTCTGGCTCGAAGTTGGAACCAGACCGACCTCAACGCTCTCTCATCTTCCCTGACCTCATCTGCCCCTGACCTGACTGACCTATCCCTGGAAAGTCAGGCTGATGTCATCAGCACTTGGCTCTCTTCCTCCTGCGACCAGGTTGCCCCGCTCAAAAAGGTCAAATCGGTCCGCCCCTACGACGCGCATAAGTGGTTTACCAGCGATTTCAAAGCCCTTAAACTAGATCTTAGGCGCTCGGAACGCCATTGGAGACGGACCTACTGCCCCACTCTCCGCCTCAAATACAAAACTCTTCTCAACGACTAAAAAAAAGCCATTCTAGCGGCCAAAACTAAATATTTCACCGAGAGAGTGGCCCTCTCTGCCAATAAATCCCGAGAAATCTTCTCATTAGTTCATAACCTCGCCACTTCAGATCGCACTTGTTCTTCTCTTGTTCCATCTCAAACTTTCTGCTCCTCACTGAACGACTATTTCATCGAGAAGATCATTAACATTAAGGCCAACATCCCCATTGTGCCTCAACCTGAACTCTTTGGTTCCCTTCCTCCGCTCTCCTCCTCTCTGGACCACTTTCAACCCATTTCTTCTGAGCTTTTCCTTGACTTGCTTATCAAGGTTAAGTCTGGTTCTCCGGCGGACTGTGCTCCCGCACGGATTCTTAGAACTCTCTATACTAGTTGCCCTGTCCCTCCCCTCACTTTTCTTAATGCTTCTCTGGCTTTGGGTTCTGTCCCACTTTCATTTAAATCCGCTATAGTTCTTCCCATCCTTAAAAAACCTGGTCTTGACCCTTCTCTCCTATCTAATTTCAGGCCTATCTCTTTGCTCCCTTATCTAGGGAAGATCCTTGAAAGCCACGTCACATCTTGCTTATCCTCCTACATTGAGGAGAATCATCTTCTGGCCTCCCACCAGGCGGGTTTTCGCCCTGGTCACTCCACTGAGGGAGTGGTCCTTGCGGTCCTGGATGAACTCAAAGGGAAAGCTGATAGCAACCTTCCCCAAGCTTTGGTCCTCCTTGATCTGTCCGCTGCGTTTGACACGGTCGACCATGCCATTCTTCTCGATCGTGTCAGCGCAGCGGGCATCCAGGGCACTGCCTTTTCTTGGATCGCGTCCTTCCTTCAAGGAAGATCGCAAGCGGTTCACCTCTCCGGTTTTTCCGCTCCCCCTCGTCCGGTCACCTGTGGGGTCCCTCAAGGCTCCTCCCTCTCCCCACTTCTCTTTAATCTTTATATCCGCCCTCTCATCTCTTCTCTACTCGAGCTGGGGGTCTCTGTGTACAACTACGCAGATGACCTCCAGCTCGTCTTTGATCTTTCGTCCCCTGCTGACTCTCTTCCCAAGTTCTGTTCCACTTTAGTTTTTATTTCTCAGTGGATGAGCTTCAATCATTTGAAGCTCAATCCGGACAAGACAGAGCTCGTCCTCACTGGTGGTCCCTCTAACTCCTGGTCCCCGGCACACTGGCCCCTTTCCTTTGGTCCCCCTCCCTCACCAGCTTCCTCTGTTCGGACCCTTGGCATCAAGGTCAGCGACGATCTGTCCATGCATGCCCAAATTAGTTCCGTTGTGTCTTCCTGTTTCCTGTCCCTTCGTTTAATCCGTAAGATTTCCCGTTTTTTTTCTGTAGACGCCCTCAAAACCATTGTCACGGCTCTTATCACCTCTCGCCTGGACTATGGAAACGGCCTGTACGTAGGCATCCCTGCCTACGAATCTCGCCGCCTCCAGGGCATCCAAAACCAGGCGGCCCGCCTCATCCTTGGCCTTCCCAAATCTTCTCACATCACCCCTGCACTCAAGTCCCTTCACTGGCTCCCGGTCCATCTCAGATCCTACTTCAAATTAGCCTGCTTGGCCTTTCGGGCACACGCTCGTTCCGCCCCACATTTCATCAATTCTCTCATCACTTCTCACGCCCCTAGCCGCACTCTCCGCTCTTCATCACTTTCTTTCCTCCACGTCCCCGTTTCCGTAAATCACGCACAGGGGGCACCCGATTCTTGGTTCTGGCTCGCCGGTTTTGGAATAGTCTTCCTCTTTCCATTCGTTTTATTCCTATCTACACCCACTTTCGTAAGGCCCTCAAAACTTTTCTTTTTTCTCAGGCATTCCCCAGCTAGTCCTCTTGGGTTCCCTCTGTGAGTATTGTTGAGTCCTCAGCTCCAGGAAGCCGCTTGGCCGCAGTGCGCTTAACCAAGTATTTTATTCATTCATTCATTCATTCATGTCTGTCTATTCGTGGTATGTATTGGTCGAGGGCGAGGCAGTGTACTGCTGTTGTTATGCCAGGCAGAGTCCACTCCAGACAGCAGTTCATGTGAAATTGGGGCTATGTGGCTTGCTGCATACAATTAGATATGCTTTGTCTGTCTGAGAAAGAGCCTAGGTATGCTACATCAGGTTGCTTCACTCAGTGGTGCCTGCCTTGACCCTCTGCATGGCACTGCCTCAAGCTTGGGCCAAACATCCGTTATGTTTGCAAAATTTTCTGTTTTTTGATATTTCGCAAATATCGCGAAAGTGCCAAAAAATTGCAAATTCTTGAGCGAACAGATTTTTGGCCCATGCTTGTGGCAGGGCCATGCAGACGGTCAAGGCAGGCACCACTGAGTGAAGCATCCTCCTGATATAGCATACCTAGGCTCTTTGACACAGACAGATAAAGCATATCTACGGTTTAGGGTTCAGTGCGTTTTACTAGGGTTTTTGGGTTTAAGTTGGTATATTTCACGCTGATTCTAGGGCTCGGGCCCAATGCAGGCTCGTTCATAATGATGTTGGCAATGTTTTAGGGGGGTTTGGTGTTCTTTGGTCCAGAATTGGCAATTCGGGTGTTTTGCGGGCGCGTGTGTTTGGGTGAAAACTAAGTGAAAACTAGTCGTAGAGCTTCTTCTTCTTCTTCAAAGAGCGCAGTGGTTCGATTTTGTTCTGCCTTGCTGAGATTCTTGTGAATCGCTGGAACAAGTGACTGTCCAGGTGCGTTTCAAGAGGATCAAAGTAGTGGAAGTGCTGAAAACAGCAATGTTTTGTGAACAGCGCAATTTGCTATGTTTTGAATATACCAGTATTGCATGTTTTTGGGGGGCTGTTTGGGGGTGTTCTAGATTTGTGGGGGAGGGTGTGGGGGTCTGGGAGCACTGCTGGGATAGCGTAATTTTTATTGGAAGTGATTTGAAGAAAATCCATGGTGGGAAAGAGGAGTTAGGGCCTAGCTGCAGAGCGCGTTTGGACCGATGTTGACTGGTTGGCTGAAAACATTCTAATTATTAGTTATTGCATTTTTGCTTTTTGCCTGTTTAGGGGTGTTCTGCTTTTTTGCGGGTGGCTGCAGGGTTTTTTCCAGGTTTTTGTGGGTGGGCTTTGGGGTCTGGGAGCACTGCTGGCACAGTCTAATGTTGATTGCATTTCTTTTTCAGGAAATCCATGGTGGAAAAGGGGAGTTAGGGCCTAGATGCACAGCGTATTTGGACTGAATTGAAGGTAGGCCCATTTTTGCTTTTTGCCTGTTTGGGGGTGTTCTGCTTTTTTGCGGGTGGCTGCAGGGGTCCGGGGGCATAGCTCGGAAGGTCTAATATCGGAATCAAGTGTTTTGGACCAAATCCATGGTGAAAACGTTTTTCCGTTTTTGCGCACCTGCCTGTCTTTGGGGTGCTGTTTGGGGGGCTTCCAGGTTTTTGTGGGTGGGTTTTGGGGTCTGGAAGCACTGCTGGCACAGTCTAATGTTGATTGCATTTCTTTTTCAGGAAATCCGTGGTGGAAAAGGGGAGTTAGGGCCTAGCTGCACAGCGCATTTGGACTGAATTCCAGGTAGTCCCGAAATTTGCTGTCTCACTTTTTGCGGTTTTGCTTTTTGGCTGTTTGGGGGTGTTAAACTTGTTTCCGCCTGGGTTGACGGGTCTGGGGGCATTGCTGTGAAGGTCTAATACCGGATAAAAGTGGTTTGGAGAAAATCGGAGGTGAAAAAGTTTTTCCATTTTCAGGAATTTCGCTCACTTTAGCGTTTTCGGGGGGCTGTTTGGGGGGTTCCTGGTGTTTGTGGGTGGGTTTTAGGGTCTTGGAGCAACGCTGGGTATGGATAATTTTGATTGCAAGAGGTTTGACGGAAATCCATGGTGGCAAAGGGGAGTTAGGGCCTAGCTGCAGAGCGCGCATGGAGTAATTTTGGAACTCGGGCTAAATATTTCTAAGTCCCCGTTTTTGTATTTTTATTTTTTGCCTGTTTGGGGGTGTTAAACTTGCTCCGCCTGGGTTGACGGGTCTGGGGGCATTGCTGTGAAGGTCTAATACCGGATAAAAGTGGTTTGGAGAAAATCGGAGGTGAAAAAGTTTTTCCATTTTCAGGCATTTAGCTCACTTTAGCGTTTTCGGGGGGCTGTTTGGGTGGGTTCCTGGTGTTTGTGGGTGGGTTTGGGGGTCTTGGAGCAACGCTGGGTATGGATAATTTTGATTGCAAGAGGTTTGAAGAAAATCCATGGTGGCAAAGGGGAGTTAGGGCCTAGTTGATGAAAGCGTTTGACACTATTTTAAACTTAGGGCTCGTTAGGGTTAGCAGTATTGCATGTGTTTGGGGGTGTTCGAGATTTTGGCAACTAAGTTCTGGGGTCTACTCTTGGAGCACTTGTCGAGAAATGTCTAATTTTTGTTGCAATTGGTTTGAAGAAAATCCATGGTGGGAAAGGGGGATTTGGGCCTACTTTACTTTCAAAGTACGCTTTGTCACCATTTTCCACTAGGCCTCAGACAGGTAGCAGTATTGCACGTTTTTTGTGGTCTGATTGGTTGTATTCTACATTTTAGCGTCTGTGTTTAAGGGTCTGGGAGCACTGCTGGGAAGGTCTAATTTTGTTCTAAAATCGTAGTTTACACTACACCTAGCTTGAGGGGAAAGATCCGCAAAATTCGCCCATACTTATTTATCCTTCAAAAGGAGACTCAGAGTACGCCCTTTCGAAACTATTGTACTGTCGATTCTGAATCTGAAAGTGGGACTTTTTGCACTACACAGCGTACGTACCTTATATTTTTTTCTCAGTGGTGTTTTAATATCCCTTCCTGTTTTTGCATCAACATTTACAGGGCGGCTTTCACCCTGTGCAATGGAAAAAAGGATGAACTCAGGCTTCACATTAGCGACCCGCAATTCAGCATCTGCCAGGCAGGCAGTGGACAGGGTGTCTTCTGGTCACCAACATTGATCGACGGGGCGTCAGATGGAATGGAGGAGTACCGCAAATAAGAGGAATGGCTTGATGCATGCAACTTCCCAAATTCAACAGGACAAGTACAACAACATACAGTAACAGTATCCATTCATTTCTACTTATCTTTTAAGTAATGTTATTGCTGTGAACTTCTATGAGTGTGACTCTGCATTTCTTTGCTCTCTGCTTCTAAATTCATCCCTCCAGCCATTGTATAGTTTTACATTGCTATTTTTCAAACTAATTTAATGAACAAAGTGTTTCTCTGAGTGCTGAGATAGGCAAAAACACATAATTACTGCAGGCCTGTACTGTCGCATTCTTTCATTCATTAGAAAGTACTACTTAGTTTAAGTAACCTAACCATCCATTGAGCAATCAACTTCATGCCTGCAGAAGTGCATGCACTCCCTTTATGTCCCTTAAAATATTTATGGATATCTTTGTATCCAAAGATTTGTTTATCTTCATTTGTTGTTTCTCCATGCTGTGTTTTTTTCCTCTCTCAACAAAACTTTCCCAAAAAAAACCATTCCCATTCAATTTCCAAACGCTAACCCTCTTTCCCCGGGCTGTGTGGTTTTCATTGATGTGTGAGTAAATGACAGCAATAATTCCACACACTTGCTGGGGAGGATAAGGTCATAGCAACTGAAAATGAATTACATTTCAAGGCTGGTGAAGGAATCGAAGGATATATTCTTACTCAGCTTGACACAGACCCATGACTATTGGCAAATCAAAGCAGATTTTCATGGGCGCCATCAACTGGATTGATCATGAAGAACATCCTCCTCCTACACGTGGCAAATGATTACGCTGCTGTGTCCTTCACCTTCAGTACTATTTCTTGTAGTAGTAGCCAATGTCAAATTCCATGCAGGTAGTAGTTATACTTTCAATACTTTAGCATTTGTAAGGCTACATTTTGGCACTGTTCTAGTGTACTGTCACGTGCTATAGTATATATCGTACTGTTCTAATGCTCCGCTCAGGCCAATCAAGGTTTCAATTTCTTTTTTTTCATATGCTGCAACTGCCACTGTGTACCACCACTAGTACCACCGCAATAATGCCATTTCAACCGCCCAGGATTGCCATCCTTAATCGCCATTTGCCATGCAGCCAGCCCTGTGCCTAGCCCTATTTTCAAACATGAATTACAGGTAAGATAAGCGTTTGGGGGAGGAAGAATAATGGAGTAGTATGAGAGATGAGAGACTGGCGGTAGTACTAGTAAAGTCCTAGGACAATTAAATCTGTGGGAGGCACTTACTTTTGTAAACATTTGGGCAATTACTTACACAACTTGAATCAAGAAGCCACTTAAGTTTCAGGAAAACAAACTTACAGTTAACCCCCCCCCCTCCAGCCTCAACTGCAGTAAAAACACGTATGCTATGGTTAAGTTGAAAGTAATAATTATTTATTTCCCTAACAAAAATACACTATCCCGCAAGATCCGACCCACCCCCCTACCTAACCCCAACGAATGTCCATGAAATAAAAAAAGTCCCCAAAGTCCAAAAAACCCAACTCCCAATTCCCACCCCCCAAAAGTCTTTAAAAAAGGGGCAAGGGACAGTCTCCCCTTCTCTAATGCCGCCGGCAGCGTACTTTTTGGGCCAGGTGGTCATGCTCCTTGCGGAGTTTCTTGAGCAGGATTCTCAGTTTCCTCTGCTCCTGCTCAAGGTAGGACACCCTGAGGGTTAGGCGGTGCACGCGTGTCTTGCACCTGCTGTGGGGGGCAGCTGATTTTCTGGCTGCTTGCCGGTGGCGGGTGGCTGCGGTACCACGGCTCCGTACCGCTGGAGGCCTGCGCTGACTGGCTGACCCAGGGAGCGCGGAGGAGGATGCAGCTGTCCCTGTGGATGTTGTGGTGCTCTGCGACTGCGTGTCCTCCTCCTCCTGGGCCACCAGCCGCCGATATTTGGCGACAGTCGCCTCCAGTTTCCATTGCCGGGCCCGTCTAGCCATCTCCTTCCTTGACAGTTTGGAAGGAGCATCTATATGAAGAAAGAAAAACATAGGGGTCGATTAGGATCGCGGACGGACTTGCGTCCGTCCGCGACCCCAGAGCAGGAGGGAACCTCCGCATGGCATGCGGAGTTCCCTCCTGTGCAATTAGGATGTGACCGCCACCCTGGCGGTCACATCCTCTATTTTTAACATTGCCGCGGGTGCAGCTTCAAGCTGCACCCGCGGCAATGTTAAAAATGCACGCATTGCATTTGCATGTAGAAAGAGGCAGGCACCGCGCGGTGCCTGCCGCTTTCTGCATGCAAATGCAGGGGGGTACCATAGGTACCCCCCATGTGCACCCCCCACCCCCCCTTCACCTAGGGGGCCCGCAACGGGCCCCCGCAGTGAAGTTCCGTATGCTTTTCCGCGGCGGAAAACCTGCCGCGGAAAAGCATACTTTACTGGCCATCCTAATATGGTGGACGGTGTCTGGAAGACACCGTCACCATATTAGAGCTTTTCCGCCGCGGTTGTAATCCGACCGCGGCGGAAAAGCTGCGGACGGAAACCAGGACCCACCAGCCATCCTAATCTGGTGGTGGGTCTTTGGTCAGTCCGCTGTGGATTTTCCGCATCCTCGGGGCCGGCGGTGGCTTCCGCCGGCCCCGTGGATGCGGAAAATACGCAATCATAATGACCCCCATAGTCTGTAACCAATGCTCTTTAAGATTAACACAAAATAATTCAGCAGAAAGTTGTGTCACAGTAGAACTAGCAACTTGCAAGCACAGTAAATACAATATGTGGCCTGTATCTATCTAACCTCCCACTTCTTCAGCCTTGCTCTAACATTAGTGGGAGTTTCAGGAATCAATTCTATGAGCACTATGGACTCAGTACATTAGAGTCAACTATGACAGTACACCAGTCTTATTCTTCTTCTTCTCTCTTGTTTAGCGAAATTGGTACGTAAACTTCTGGAAGCCGGCAAAATGCCAGCGCAGTCAACTTGCACGCCATGATGACACAGGCTTGCGTTACTGTACCAGTCCAGTACATGCAGGTGGTGAAGCTCTTACTTTTCTATTACGGGTGGCACTGAGAATACTCTGTTACAAGGGCTACTGATTAATTAATGTAACTTTCACCCTACAGTGCCAATGACTACTAGAAAAGGAAAATGAAGAAGATAAATAATATGATTATCTATCCCTTCACAGGATATGAATTTGATTATATATGGGATGACTTTAGGTGCTTTGTTTTTTATTGAGTGAACACTGATAGGCCACACATGAATGACAGAGTTGTACTAAAATTATTATCAGAGGTAGTGAGTGGCCCCTGTAATCGCTGGATATATGCTGTGCTTGCAATACAAAGTACTGCTACTATTCATGGTAGTATTCGGAAAAATTACAACTTCTTTTCCTTGCCTTTCCTACACTGGAACGGACGTGCGGGTGCGGTGTTACATGCTCTTCAAAGTAACACTTAGTTCATCCAGTGACCGTCTACTCTCTCTACATACGCATATGCTATCTATGAGTCAGATAGTACCATGATCCAGGCATCCATCCATTCAAAGTAAATGTCAATCATTCAGCTTAATGTCTCAAGTGGACAAACCTTACTTTTTCTCACGGGAAAAGAACATTTTCATTTTATTTTGGAAATTGCAAGCCATGCATCCGTGCTTGACTTGCTTTTGAATTTCAACCAAAGGATATATTGCGCACACATACAGTTTCTGTTTCACCTACCCAGGCAGTCCTCTTTCCTTTCTCCTTCCACCCATCCTTGCTTCATCCTTCAACCGGACATGCATCATATTCCCAGCCACCTCGGGCAGCATTCAAAAATACGTATCATTCTTTGCCAGTCATCATTACTTTTAACTCGCTCGTCCTTCCACACTTACTTACACCCTTCGTTCCTTTTTCGTTCATACCATCCATTAAGTTCGGTGTTGCTGAGCGGGGAAGATGGCGGCAGAGTAGGAAGCTCAGTCGGAGAGCTCCCGGAGCACCCGTGATTCTACGACAGTAGTGGTTGAAAAAAAGCTCCTACGAGCAGAAAAAAGAATGTACGGAGCACGATGATAGCAAGAACCTACCTTCTGTGAAAACCTATCCTGGGATGGTGTGTTCCCTCGGTTCTCTCTCTCCCCCGTCTGATCGTGGGGTAGTGAGTGAAGTCCGGTGCCTTCCGCGTGGTAACTAGGAGGAAGACGCGGTCTGCCGTCTGGGGGTCCGGAGGACGTCTGCCGGTACAGGCGGGAGCTGCGGAGAGGGGGAGCTTGAGCGGGAGCCAGAGAGCCGCGCAGGAGCCGGGGAACAGCTTCACAAGTGGGACGCTGCAGCAGTAGCAAGGTCGCGCTGCCGCCGTGCCTCCGGAAGACTGAGCTATCAGTTCCGGGGCACGAGCGGTAGAGTCAGAGGGGGACGGTTTCAGTTCCTTGATTCTGCCAGCTGTGCAAAGACTGCCTCAACTGCCTCAATCATAGCGAGTGGACACAGAGAGAGCCTAGAGAGTGCTAGAGACATAACGCGGCAGAAACAGACAAACGATAAGACAACAGAGAGTCGGAAACTAATAAAAAGACTCAAAACTGCAGTTCCCCACAAAAGCGATAAAAGGGAATCTAACAACTTTATTCAAACGGAGAGGGTTTGGACATCAAAAAAGGTATTTTGCTTAACACCACAAAATAGCATATGCAATAATATCAACAATTTTAATAATTCTAACAATCAGTTCACTTCTCATTCCGCTTCCCTAAAAGGAAAAACATCTGTAAACTATCAGCTTATGAGTAAATTCATAAAATTAGCACAGGAGGATAAAGAGGACTTACTTCAAGATCTAGAGGAGAACCCTGTAAAAAAAAATCGAGGGGAAGTTGGAGAAGCATCAGAACCCCAACAATCAGAAAATCAGGTCAAACAAGTAAAATCCTTCTATAGCCTGCGCAACAGAAATTTCTTGAGCCAAGAGCAATTCCCCAAAGGTATTACACCGAGAGTGAGTAGAAAACGACAAAAAACCATATCAAAAGGCCACCTCAAGAACACCTCCGAGAAGGAGGAAAATAAATTGGACACCGCTCTAAGATCAAAAATAAAGGTCACTCCCTCACTAAGAACCTATTTTAAAATTCAGCAGCAAGGGTCAAAGCCAGAGCCTCAAGCTTCCGCGCAAACACAGTCCGCTTCGGAAACTTTGAGGGAAGAAAAAGAGGAGTCTATCAAACTTGCAGACACTTTCTCTTTGGAAAAAGAGAACCCGCAGACGACCCCCCCCCCCCGAGTCGGAAAAATAGGTTCAGGCAGCATAAGGAAATGGAGAAAATCTAGAAACAAGAAAAAGAACTTGTTAGAAGCAGAGAGCTTGGAAGATATTTGGAAAACTAACAAAGGAAGCAGAGCAGTAGAAAGAGCTGAAGTTCAGGAGACACACATGGTGGAGGGGGGAACAGAGCCCTTAGTCACAGCAATACATATAACTGCAGAAGACGAGGACAAAGAAGAAGAAGACAATGTGAATTCTCTAGGGAGCCACAAAGAATCCTCGAAAACCCATACAGACGAACTTCTTGAGAAGATATGGGCAGAAATGAAAGAGAAATTCTCCATTTCAGAAGCGAAGCAAAACAAGATCCAGGAAGTTTGCGAAAAACTAGACAACAAGTTAAACGCGCTAGGAGACAGTGGAGAGCGAAGTTGTTGTTCTAGACAAAAGGGTGGAAAAAAATAGAAAGGAAATAAACTCCCTAAGGTCGGAAAATAAAATCATGAACGAAAAATTGGAATCCTTGGAGAATCAAGCAAGGAAAAACAATTTCAGGGTTCTAAATGTGCCGGAGAACCAAGAGGGCAAAGACATTAAAACATTTGTAGTGGCACTTCTGGCAGAACATTTCCCATGGGCAGATAAAGGGGCACTGGAAGAAGACATACAGAGAGTACACAGAGACCCATATGGAGAGAGCAAAGAAAGAAAAACCCCCAGGAAGATCTTAGTCAACTTCAAAACGTATATGCTGAAAGACAGGATCCTGGGAGAGGCTCTGAAAAAAGGAACTTACAACAAGGACAGTTGGACTTTTAAAATAAAATCTGACATGTCAAAAGCCTCCCAGACCAGGCAATGGCAATTGGGAAACTTAATGTCAGAACTGCAACAACTAGGTGCCACGGTGCAGATGAAATTTCCACCGTCGTTACGTATCATGTGGAGGAATAAAATGAGAAACATGATAGAGCCAGAAGAGGTGAAAGCCTTGATAGAGCAAATAAAAGATCAAGTGCGTTCAGAGGAACCCCTGAGCTAAATGAGCTAAATGAACTTATGTAAAGAAAATATATTTAAAAAAAACCCTAATGGGAAAAATATATGTAATCCAAAACATATTCAAGTGCAAAAGTATAAAACAAAACAAAACATGAAGGTGCTTTCAACCAATTAACTTTTTTAACTGTATATAGGCAAGAATCACGGGAACGGGAAGCTAAAAGGGTTACGAAGATAACCGAAGAAAAAGAAGATGGAGGCTTCCCCGGGGAGGGCAACTTTAAAGCACAATTAAGAGAACATAAAATCACACGAAAAAGGGTGGGGAGCAAAATAGGGAAAAAAAACAAAAAATTCCTCATCTGCGAAAACTTAGGAATTTAATACAAACCGGAGCTATATCTCACAAAAAATCGCAACAAATGAATAAAATAAATGGGGAGTACAAGTAGAGGCGTAAAAATCTTATCTTGGAATGTAAACGGCATGAGGACAAAAAGTAGGAGGAACAAAATCTTGGAATATATTAGAACTGAAAAAAGTGAGATAATAATACTACAAGAGACTCATCTCTTAAAAGAAGAATGGGACCAAATAATCAAGAACTTAGGGTGGGTAGACACCCTTGTATGCACTACACAACAATGCAACATCAAGGGAATCGCGATAATTTAAAAAAACCTCTAAAAGCAACTGTAACTTCCTCAGAAGTAGACAGTAAAGGTAGATGGGCCATAGCTAGCCTTAAAATAGGAAATTCTCCCTTCACAATCGCAGGTTACTATGGGCCCAACTTGGATGATGCCAATCCTTTGTGAAAATCATACTCGCAGTTGTTACTAGCCACCTCTCCCATAATATTGGGAGGTGACTTCAATCTAGTGCAGGATCTAAAATTAGACAGATCACCACCAGGGAGACAGACTAATTTGAAAAAAATGAGAGAATGGATTGGGATCTGCAAAAGAGATCTCGACCTAGTAGACATTTGGAAAAATAAAGGAGAAAAAACCCACCCTTTCACCTTGTATAACAAAAAACTGGGGCATAAATCAAGGATCGACTACTTTTTGATCAGCAATGAATTAACAAAGAACGTGGATAAAGTATCCCACCTACCAGCTCATTTGTCAGATCATTCGGCAGTACAATTAGTATTACAAGTCACAGTAAAAATAACGGAAAGAAGATTCACAGTCGAGAGAGCCTTGCTACAAGACGAACAGTTAATAAGAGAACTGAAAGTTGAAACAAATAACTTTTTTGAATTAAACGCCTCAGGTACCACAGAACAAACAACTTGGGACACCTTTAAAGCTGTTATAAGGGGCAAACTTCTGAGTTTAGGGGCTCGCAAAAACAAGCAATTAAAACAAGAGATCTCAGATTTGGAAAGTATCATTAACTCCCTAGATATCGCTATTTCAACGGAACAAGAGGAGGTAAAGAAACAAGAACTTTTTTTAAAAAAAACAGAGACAAAAGATAAAATTGATCACATCTTGGAAGAAAGATTGAAAAAAAATGGGACTCCAGCAAACTAGCAAGGCATGAATATGGTGAAGGTTGTGGTAAATGGCTGGCATGGAAACTTAAAACTGACTTGGCTAGAAATAAAGTGGGAAGCATAATTCCGGACGATCAAACTGTTCCAAACTCTGATGAAAATATCATCAGGCAAGAATTCTGGAAATTCTTTAAAGAGCTTTATACGGAAGATATAAATCCATTAGATGAAAAGATCAACTCCTACTTGGAAGATGCAACGCTTCTAAAACTAACAGAAGATGAAAGAGAAGCTCTGGATAAAGAAGTCCTCAAAGACGAAGTGGCGGATGCCATTAAAAGCCTGAAAAAAGGAAAAGCAGCAGGGCCTGATGCTCTACCGAATGAACTATATATGATACTAAAAGACTCTATACTTCCTCATTTGACCAAATTAATCAATACAATTCTTATACAACATAAAGCTATACCTGACTCCTGGAACGACGCCATAATTACAATCATCCTGAAACCCGGAAAGAACCCTGCCAAATGCGAGTCGTATCGTCCGATATCATTGCTGAACGCTGACTATAAAATATTTACAAAAATAATGGCAGCTCGGTTAGGGAAAGTATTGTCAAAATTGCTGCATCAGGATCAAAAAGGGTTCATCAAAGGGAGAAACCTACATGAAGTCACTCAAGAATTACTAACTGCAATAGATATCGCAACACAGAAAGTTATGGGTAATAACAACATAGGATCATACTTCATACATATGGTAAAGCAAATATATAAGGATCCAAGATCTAAGGTTCTAATAAATGGTAGTCTTACAGAAAACATAAAGATAAGCAGAGGAACGAGGCAGGGTTGTCCCCTTTCTCCTTTGCTATTCAATTTATACATTGAACCGCTAGCGAACAAACTAAGAAATAATAAAAAAATCACTCCGTTCAAACACCGCACATGGGAGAAGAAAATCGCACTATATGCGGATGACTTAATGATCTTCACGGATGACTACTTAAGAGCCAAGGATACAATCGGGAAAACTATAGAAACATTTGGGAAAGTCTCAGGATACCTGGTAAATCAAACGAAAACAGAGATCATGACATGGAATACTTCCTTTCAAAGTAACAACATAAAAAAATAAATCAGATACCTAGGAATCCTAGTGAATAACGATATAGGGAAGATTCCACAACGCAATCTGAACAAGGTAGCCGGAGATGTAAGAAAATTGCTCGAGGCTTGGGCCTCTTTACCATTGAGTTTGATAGGGAGGTCAAACATAGTCAAGATGACCATCTTACCAAAGTTTACTTTCCTATTTAATGCAATACCATTGGAGTTTGGAAAAACGGAGCTAGCACGAGCACAGAGAGACATCACAAGCTTCATATGGGCAGCAAAAAGCACGAGGATTGCTTGGAAAAAAATCAGGAGGGGGAAGAAAGATGGAGGGCTAGCCAGCCCGGACCTGGTGGAGTACTGCAGAGCTTTCCAATTCAAGAACATCAGAGTACTACTAAAAAAAAGTCATGACTATTATCCAATCTACTTACATGCAATCACAAAATCAGATGACCATGTACTGTTTAAATTTGGACACCCTAAGTACTTCAAAAAAATAAAACTTAAGACACTAAGGGATGCAGCAAAGTTGTGGGCACAAATAAGAGGTATTCTGAAAATATCGTACTACAGCAAATGGGCCCCCATTTGGGACTCGCCTGGAACCCCAGAATGCTTCAAAGACATACTTGCACTTTCAATAAAGAGAGCCAACGTAAAGTATTGGGGGCAAATACTAAACGGACTGAACCTGAAAACATGGTCAGAACTTCAAGAGTTGACAAACCACACATTATCCAAATTCAAATACTATCAAATTTTAAGCTGGTCTAAGACTTTACCCAGTATAAACAACGGTAATGATAAAGTAGAAAACGATATGGTTAAAACAATACGAATATCAAAAGAAGTAGCGAAATGGTACTGGGCTCTGATAACGGCCAACGACATAAACCTTAACATAGAAACACAAATATGGGGGAAAGACATATTAACAGCAGATCTAGATCTACTCTGGGAAAAATCCGTGGCAAAATGTTGGTCAACTCTGAAATCCGCGGCCTTGAAAAGGAACCATCTGTACACAATTCACCGGGCATACTGGACACCAAGAAAGCTCTCCAAATTCAAAAACGCAGGAATAAAGAAATGCCCAAAATCTGGAGAGGAAAGAGCAGACGACATCCACATGTTCAAAATCTGCCCCGGACTGAAAGAATTTTGGGACCAAGTTGGTAAGACCCTGAGCACCATCCTGTCCAAGCAACTAACTGTAAGTACAACTCTTACCCTTTTTGGGATTGTAGACCCAGGAAATGAAGGGGGGCTCACCAAAGGGCAAGAAAATCTCTTCTTTGTATTAATAGTTCTTGCAAGGAGGGAAATTTGTATTAAATGGATAGAATCTTCTGGCCCAACCCATGCAGACTGGTTGAACTCGGCCATAAGAATTAACAAACTAGACAGAATAGGAAATGCAAGTAAGAGATTTGAATTCTGGGAAAGTTTCGAAAGTTTCTTAAACCCCAAATAAGATCTAAATGTAAGTCCTATGATTAATGTGATACTTCTTCTGGTGGACAAGTATGATACTTGTCGAGTAGTCAAGATGACTAGCTCCCCCCGATCCAAATCAGAAGCAATGGTATGTAACGGGTAAAGGAAACTCCTCAAAAAATCCAACAAGAGGAAGATAAGAACTCCCCAGACAAGAGAGACCGAGAGGCAGTGTCGGAATAGAACCAGAGGCAGACACCTGATACTCCGTACTCATACAGATATCGCAAGATGAGGACAAAAAAAAAAAAAATACCATCCATTAAGTTCATCTCTGATCTGACTTGGATTCTCAAAAAAACTTTCACAGCTGAGTTGAAGTCAATTTAGAGGAGGCTACTACATGGTTAATAAAAACTTAGTTCTAAATTTGTAAGTCTTCTTAACAATATAGTATACTTGTACTGTACAACATATACTACACCCGTGCAGAGAGCACACTCTGCAGTCTGCTATCTCAATAAGTAAGGAATAGAATAGCTTACCACTGTCCGCCACTACCGTGGCATCCCCCACAGCAGCTTCCGCTGGCTGTTGCACCGCCTCCGCCCCAGGAGTGCCCACCTCCGCGCTGGCCCCGGCACCGGTGGATGGTTGTGCCGATGTTCCGCCTAGAAAATACATTTCAGATTCTTTGATGCCATATACACCACTCCCTAATCCTACTCCTGTAATAATTTGTGACTGTCTAGTCAAAACTAAAAATTGCACTTTTTTCAGGGAAGGGTGTTGGCACAACTGATGAATGCTTGCTTTTTAACATGCACCGTTTTTCTCATACCAGACAGAAGCTTCCGTTGAAAGAACAAGAGCAACATCAGATCATCATCAGTAGGACGGAGTCAGCAACGATTCAGCACCACAAAGAAGATTTGAAGTTCCAACCAGGTGAGGGCTCGCCCACAATTAATGTGTGAGATCACTAAGCACTTTTTCATTTTCAAACCACCGTTTATTTTGTATGATGAACTTGATTTTAATAAATGTTTTTACTTTTAATAAAGCTTTAAAACTTACATAGACTCTGTGGTTTTTAGTCATGAGTGAATGAGCGAAAGGGTTTGCAATTTGCAAGCATGAGTCCGTGGCTCTGACAGTTCAGGACTCTGACTCCGTAGTCTTATGTCCTGGGTTGGATATTCATCATTGGGGATCAAGCAACGATGAATTAGGGAGCTAAATGACTCGGTCACACTAGCTAGTAAGTAAGGAGATTGGGGGTTCAAATTCTGTTATGACTGAGGTATGTGGAAAGTCTAACTGTGCCAATTATAATTGATAAACAATGCACTATTCAGTGTCCATAGTTCTGTTTGTGCAGAATTGTCCCTGCAACAATAGTAGTATGGATTGTCCTCCTCTCCAATCAAAAAGTAAACTAGTATCTTATTCTTTCTTGGTGGTCATTGACAGTTTATTGTTGGGAATTGTCAAAGCATAAACATTAAGAAGACTTCAAAAGACATTATGGACAACCCACAGGACTGCACTCAGTGCATAGAGCTATTGCTGAATAGAATGGGAGTTTCGTTTAACACCTTTTGCCAACTGTGCAAGCTTAGTTAGCTACACAGACAGACTAATAATAATAATCTATTAGTACCACAGGGAGTCATAGTAGAGGCAGGATAAGAATTTAGAAACAGTCTACAAGAAGATCAAAGACGATGTAGGAAACATCGAATGTGGAATGTTAGTAAATAAAAGGTACTCTAAAAGATAGGGAAGTATAATTAATAATATTAACATGAAAACTTACTGGGGCCAGCATAGGAGCCCTCGTTTGACCGATCCTGGCCTTCCTGGTCCTCGTCTGCCGGCGCCGCTACCTCCTCTGCTGTCCTCTTGCCCCTGGGGGGAGCTGATGTACAACATGAAAGAAAGACCCAAACATGGATGATTGTTGTCAACCAAATCAAACATTTCAAAAGAACAATAACAAATTATTTTGGGGAAATAGCAAATAGACAACAATTGCACTACATTTATTGACCTATCTGATGTGGTCTGCTTGGATATTAGTATTGCTGGATTCGCGGACTGTCGACTTGGAAAGTTATGTAACTCACTAAACAAACTACAAAAAGGTTCGACTAGGACTGGCAGGCAGCACTACGCAGCACGCGAAGTGACAGACAAAGTCCATCGTGATTGCAGACCAGTGAGAACACTAAAAAGTAAGTTTCCTACTACATAACCAGTCATTAAAATACTCAAACTATCAATCCACCACCACTATCTCTTCTTAGTGGCAGGTGTACAAAGGAATGTCTGGACTTGAGTCTCTAGGGGCAGATTTACAAGTCCCTTGCGGCTCTTTTGCTCCACCGTTGCGTGACTTTTGTGACGCAGCGGCAGCGCTAAAGAGGCGCCATGGTGCGGGGTATATTAACAACGTGACGCATCTGGGAGATGCATCACGTTGTAAAGCCCTGCGCCATCAGGGGGCGTGCCGGCGCAAGGGAGTGCGTTCCTGCGCAGGAACGCATCCTAAAAGTGGCTGAGTGAAATCTACAACAAGTCACTTTTAGGCCAATGCAGCGTCACTCAGTCAAAACCCTACGCCTGCTTGAAGCAGACGTACGGCTTGACGCAGCATTGGGGAGATAGGGCACCCCGGAACATTGCTGGAGCTGCGTCGTGGTTGCGAAGCAACTCCAGCAATGCGCTGCCTTTAGGGTACAGATGCGTGACGCTTCTGTGTTGTTTTTGCCCCATGGTGCACCGCATTGTAAATACGGCGCACCATGGATGGTGGAGGCGTGGCGCACAATTACTGGCTCATCCCTGCTATTTTGCAGGGATGCACCAGTAATTGTTAATCTGCCCCTTAGTGTCTAGCATTACGCAGTTCTGTAAAGTACACTCATACATAATTACTCAAGCCAATGAAATGAGCAAAAAAAATCGAAAACAAATAAGCATAGTAGCACCGCCACTGAGCAGGAGAGCAGTGCACCTGAAATGCAATCACAGAACATTTTGAAACATAATTTACCTACAATCTAATCGGCAGCATTATTGCTCTTCGGAAAAAACAAAAATTTGCAATATGATAACATATAGAGCAGGAGAAAACAGAGTAGTGATTAAATAGCTACTACTACTCACCAAGCCCGGGGATCTCGACGCCTAGCAGGTCGAGCAGGTCCCGTTCTCAGTCCAGGAGGTCGGACCACCGGTGAATGGCCTGGTTGTAGGTGCGCCGGACCCAAGAGTGTTGACACATGGCCCGGCACACCTTCTCTCACCGCTTCCGACGCTCCCGGAGCCCGTATCCGCTAGCGATCCTGCCGCCTGCCGCAATGGTCTTGGGGAGGCAGTGCTGCACATAGTAAACCAGTGCGGCCACCTCCTCCGCACTGAAGATCTCCCGGGCTCGGACTAGCTCCCCCCGCAATGGCCCACATGGGAGCCGGGTACGGGGCGCGGGACCCTTCCCCTTCTCCTTCCCGGCTCCCTTTGCCATGGTCCTGTACAGCAGAAAGAAAAAAAAGGAAAGAATAGGGGAAAAGTAAAGTAAAAAAAAAAGTAAAAAAAAGTAGCTTTATAAGTAACGAAAAGTTGAAAAAAACACAAAATATAGATCTAGAAATAAAGAGGGATAGATATAGAGTCGAAAAGATAAAAAAAAGTCCAAAGAAACAAAGGATTGCACAGATGAAAGGAGGATTAGAACGCATGCACAGAACCATAGCAATGAATAAAAAACAAGATGGCCGCGCCCATTGAGGACCGCATGGGTAAGTTCGTGCGATTTTTCCCGTGCGAGTACGCAAAAACATGTGCGAACTGTTAATAGCGCGCCGCACACAACGCAACATTGTCAATAGCGCCCGGAAACGGAAATACGCAACGCGCCCAAGATGGCCACATGGGCAACCTCGCGGTCGGTGCACTGCAAGCGGTCCGCGAATAAGCAAAAAACCGGGTGAACACGCAAAAAAAAGAAATCCGCAAATTCGCACAAATTCGCGGATTGCAAGTTCGATTCGGAGCAAATTTGCGTCCCGCATATCTCGCGAAATTACAGTGATGATCTAGAGGGTGGCAGTGGCAAACCAGAGGGTGGCAGTGATGAACCAGAGGGTGGCAGTGATGATCCAGTGGGTGGCAGTGGTGAACCAGAGGGTGGCAGGGATGAACCAGAGGATGCCAGTGATCAACCAGAGGGTGGCAGCCTTGAACCAGAGGGTGGCAGTGATCAACCAGAGGGTGGCAGTGATGAACAAGAGGGTGGCAGTGATGAACCAGAGGGTGGCAGTGGTGAACCAGAGGGTGGCAGTGATGATCCAGAGGGTGGCAGTGGCAAACCAGAGGGTGGCAGTGATGAACCAGAGGGTGGCAGTGATGATCCAGAGGGTGGCAGTGGTGAACCAGAGGGTGGCAATAATGAACCAGAGGGTGGCAGTGATGAACCAGAGGGTGGCAGTGGTGAACCACAAGGTGATGAACCAGAGGATAGCAGTGATGAACCAGAAGGTGGCAGTGGTGAACCAGAGGGTGGCAGTGATGATCCAGAGGGTGGCAGTGGCAAACCAGAGGGTGGCAGTGATGAACCAGAGGGTGGCAGTGGTGAACCAGAGGGTGGCAGTGATGATCCAGAAGGTGGCAGTGGCAAACCAGAGGGTGGCAATGATGAACCAGAGGGTTGCAGTGATGATCCAGAGGGTGGCAGTGGCGAACCAGAGGGTGGCAGTAATGAACCAGAGGGTGGCAGTGATCAACCAGAGGGTGGCAGTGATGAACCAGAGGATGACAGTGATGATCCAGAGGGTGGCAGTGGCGAACCACAAGGTGATGAACCAGAGGATAGCAGTGATGAACCAGAGGGTGGCAGTGGTGAACCAGAGGGTGGCAGTGATGATCCAGAGGGTGGCAGTGGCAAACCAGAGGGTGGCAGTGATAAACCAGAGGGTGGCAGTGGCGATCTAGAGGGAGGCAGCCTTGAACCTGAGGGTGGCAGTGATGAACCAGAGGGTGGCAGTGATGACCCAGAGGGTGGCAGTAATGAACCAGAGGGTGGCAGTGATGATCCAGAAGGTGGCAGTGGCGAGCCAGAGGGTGCTGTGATGAACCAGAGGGTGGCAGTGATGAACCAGAGGGTGGCAGTAGTGAACCACAAGGTGATAAACCAGAGGATAGCTGTGATGAACCAGAGGGTGGCAGTGGTGAACCAGAGGGTGGCAGTGATGATCCAGAGGGTGGCAGTGTCAAACCAGAGGGTGGCAGTGGCAAACCAGAGGTTGGCAGTGATGAACCAGAGGGTGACAGTGGCAAACCAGAGGGTGGCAGTGATGAACCAGAGGGTGGCAAAGATGATGATCCAGAGGGTGGCAGTGGCGAACCAGAGGGTGGCAATGGCGAACCAGAGGGTGGCAGTAATGAAACAGAGGGTGGCAGTGATGATCCAAAGGGTGGCAGGGGTGAACCAGAGGGTGGCAGTGGTGAACCAGAGGGCGCTGTGATGAACCAGAGGGCGGCAGCGGTGAACCAGAGGGTGGTAGTGGTGAACCAGAGGGTGACAGTGGTGAACCAGAGAGTGACAGTGGTGAACCAGAGAGCGGCAGTGGTGAACCAGAGGGTGCTGTGATGAACCAGAGGGTGGCAGTGGTAAACCAGAGGGTGATAGTGATGAACCAGAGGGTGGCATTGGTGAAAGAGAGGGTGGCAGTGATGAACCGAAGGGTGGCCGCGATGAACCACAGGGTCGCAAACCGGCTGGACATGTAGAAACAACATGGTCGTGACCGTTGCGACCACACAAGTAAGTTCGCGTTCCCGAACTTGTAAAAAACCCTCGCGAACTGTTAAAAACAGCAAATCGCAAATTCGCACGAATTCGCGAATTTTGCAAATTGTGAGTTCGCTGAGCACGAATTCGCGGATCGCGAATTCGCAACTTTTGCCCATACTTATTCCTTACTTCAACATATTTAGGCCAAATTGACCATCTGACGTGCTTGACGTATAGTAGAATTTAAATATGGAAAATAGAATTCGACACATTCTGTAATCCTTAATATATTAATGGAAGTGCTGCGAGTGCTGTAAATTGACCTAAACACAATTAGGCACAATAGGTCTAAAAAGGAAGCCTTGTGTATTTCGTCATATGATTCTCTAGCCACGATGATTACATTTCAAAAAGCAGTATCCTTATGGGAGGTGTATTTTTATATAGAGGATTGCGCACAATTTATTCAGTACAGTCATAGCAAGGATTTCAAAGAGCCTATAGGTCATATACGAGTCAATATTGTGCAACAACCGTCATAGGTGGCATGTTTCAAACGATATAGGTACAATTCTAGGCTAGTTTGACAAATAAAACGTACTTGTTGTACAATAAAGTTAAAATTGAAATCCAAGTTAATACATGACACAGACGTGCTCCATCGCATTTTATTCGTGCATTTTTTATTTAAACAGAATAAATCTAATCATAGTCCTAGGTAGCGTTCCAAATACGCAATAGGGGCTCGATATCTTAGATGGAAGCCTCCATATGGTAATGAAATGGACGCTTCATGTATTATGCGTGTACTCCTTAGCATTCTACCAACTCGTTCAATTATTCCATATTTCTTATACTTTTGATCATACTCAGGCAGAGTGATTTGTGGATGTTGGGATAGCTGCTAGATGTGTTAGATGACAGACTTGTTGTTATTGGCTTAATGTTAAAATAACAACCAGGACATTTATGGTGGCTTAGTTTGAAGGTCTCAATGTGTTATGACCTATGTGGCATCCCTATCTATTATAGATAGCTATTGATGAACTAATAGTGCCTCATAGGCGACCATTCTGCTCATTATAATGTTTTGAATCATAGTAGCATCCATGGTATTGCTTTATTTAATCCGTCTTTGTCGCTGTTTAGCTTGTACACCCATTTTTGTTCCTTGACGAGCAGGAATTTTCCAATATCAGAAACATGCTCAGGTATAAAAGACTGTTCCAGGACTGTCCAGGTGAAGTCAGTTGGACCGTTCCCTACCTCAAAAAAATGGGCTGTTAGATGTGTTGCTTGCTTACGACACCGAATTGTGCTTTTATGTTCGGATATGCGCACCTTTATCTTTCTTGTCGTCAAGCCAACATACCGCTGTTGGCACGGACATGTGATCATGTAGATAAGGTTTTGACTGTTACAATTTGTAAACTTGCATTGCTGCCAAGGTCTGTTCGTACCTATGTCTACACTCAAAGACTTCCATGTTTGTGGACATGCTGCACACATACCACAGGGGTGGTGGCCTTCCACTGGTGGTAGATCCCACAGAGTGCCAACTGGTCCTGATGGTTTATACCTTGGTCTTGTGTGTACACGTTTATCCCTCAGATTGGGTCCTCTTTTAAAAGCAAAAAGAGGCAGGGGTATACAGTCTCCTCCTGTGTTCAGAATTGACCAATGCTTCTGGACAATCTTCTGAACCTGATTCGATCTGGTATTGAACGTGTTCACACAGGTGATTCTTGTGGATTTTTCTTTCTGTATTGACTGCTCCAGGAGTGCATCATGGTTATTGTTAGAAGCACGCTTCTTAGACTGGTGTATGATCTTCTTTGGATATTTTCTTGCCCGTAATTGGTCTTCAAGTTTGAGCGAATGCGCCTCAAATGCTTCTTTGTCTGAGCAATTTCTCGGTATCCGTAAGAATTGGCCATACGGTAAGTTATTTCTCAGGGAACGTGGGTGGCTACTTTCATAGCTCAGAAGTGAATTTCGAGCCATGGGTTTTCTGTAGAGTTCAGACCCCAACCCATTGGGTGTAGCTATGATCATAAGGTCCAGGAACGCAAGTTGAACTTTGCTATGTTCTACTGTAAACCTTAAGTAGGCATTTCGTGTATTAAGCCATTGATGAAATATAAGGAGATCTTCTACCATCCCACGCCAGATGACAAAAATGTCGTCGATGTAACTCTTCCAAGTACGAAGCGATGATAGAAAAGGATTGGTGGGTGTCAAGACATCTTCCTGCTGAAAATGGTGTACCTACAGGTTGACCAGACTAGGAGCAAAGACACTACCCATACTGGTCCCAGATATTTGAAGGTAGATAGTGTCTTCGAACCTAAAGTAGTTTTCTTTAATTGCTATCTCAGCAAGGCTCATAATGAACGAGACAGATGTAATAGATTGCAGGTCCTTCTGTTCCAAAAGGTTCCCTACCACTTCCAATGTTTCATTTTGTGGTATGGAGGTGTACAGGGATTCCACATCAAAGCACACTAGAATATCTGTAGATGTATCAAATTCTATGTCCGGAAGCAACCTAAGAACATCTTTTGTGTCCTGAAGGAATGTGGGCATCCCTTTCACCATTGGATTCAAGAAGTAATCCACAAAATTGGACAAAGGATCTAAAAGCAAACCAATACCTGAAATAATAGGGTGGCCAGGTGGAGGTCTTTGTGGTTTGTGGACTTTTGGAAGGATATAGAAGTACTGAATCGTGGGGTGTGTAGTTTGCAGGTACTGGGCTTCCTGAGATGTAATCCAACCTTCAGTTGCCGCCTCTTCGACCAAATGGACAATGATGTTCTTTAGTCGTTCAGTCGGATCTTCTAAGAGTGGAAGATACGATTTTGAATCTTGCAACTGCCTAAGGCATTCACTGCGATAGTTGGTAGTGTCCAATATAACAATTGCCCCGCCTTTATCTGCTGGTTTTATTATTATAGTTTCGTTAGATGTTAGAATGCGCAATGCCTCTTGTTCTCTCTTCGGTAAGTTGATAAAAGATTTGTCCTGAGTTAGAAGAAGTTTTTTAACATCATTTTCAACAGCTTGTTCGAAGGTTAAAACCTTCACTGGCAAACTGACTGTGGGTGGGTTGTAAATAGAAGGTTTATTTAGACCAGTATTCCTATCCATAGGTTCTGATCCTTCTTGTGTTTGTTTGGCAAAGAAAAAATGCAATCTAATTTTCCTAAGAACTTTGCCATCTCAATTTGTGCCAGGAATGGATCACCAGTCTGAGTGGTCACAAAACCTAAGCCTCTATTCAGTAGGCTCTCCTCATCATCTGTTTGTATGTGTGAACTTAGATTTATTACGAGGCTGTCCCGTTGCTCGGTCCTGCTGTCTCTTGCGGTACTTTCTTTCCACTCCTTAGATCCATTGTTGGTTGTGGTGGTGGACCCCAATGGACCTGTTGAACTGGTCCTTGTTGTCTTCTGCCCCTTGTCCTCCACCGACCGAACCCTAAAAAAGGCTGCATATTGGGGTCAGGTTGAAATCGTGGTGGACAAAAAGGTCGCATTGGTTGGGGAAAGGTAGGACCCCCATACATCCATGGGTTAGGCTGCCACCATTGTGGGAACTGGTTTTGATTGTGGTAATTGCTCCTCCAGCTACTTTTGTTGCCTCTGCCTTGATTTTTATTTGTGGAGTTGCCACTTAGAAAGGAATCTGAATCGCTTGACACTTCTTCAGAACTGGAGGTGACATAGGTAGAACCCCCTCTGCATCCATTTCGATTAAATGCTGGTGGAACATATGCATCATTAGTGTAGGGGTAGATTTTTTCAGTTGAAAATCTTGCTAGATCTTTCTTAAATTTTTCTAGCTTCGTAAAAAGTATAGACTCTTTGAATTCTTTATTATTTGTATTGCTTTCCTCCTGACTGTTCTTGAATAAAGTGCCTTTAAAAGTTGCTTTTATTTGGCCTTCTAGTATCCGTATTTCAACCATTATTTTATCTGCCACCTTGTTAGCAGTTTTAATGATCAGAACTAACCAGTCCCTCGTGCACCGCCAGGCTATCATGGAACAGTCTTTGAGAAACTCATTATCGTCCAAAAATAACCTGGGGGCATTGGTAACGATTAGACCTGTTGGGGCACAACTATCACGCAGATATTCAGCCATGGTAATGCCATGTACTAAAGTTCTAGAGTGTGATCTCTTGAGCACAAGGATTTTAGCCCTTCCCTCTTCATTGTTACTGACAGCTACTGGGATACTATTCAGCAAGCTGGGATTTTCATCTAGGATGGCTTGTATTTCTGTTTCCTCAAAAGCCAAGCCCCAGTTAGTGGCCATCTAGATGCGTCTCCAGTAGGTGACGCAAAATCCAACAAATGGATAAACTGCTCAGAAAGAGATCCCTCACTTACACCCAGGGACAAGGCATACCTCTGATCCACCCCAAAGATCCAAGCGATCGCTTACCATCACCCAGTGATTAGTCTTACCCTGTGGTCCCAAACAGTACTAGTCACCTTTGCCTCCTCTAGCATGCTGACTAGGGAAATAATACAAATTGATCTACACTTGTCTTAGTTTGTCATACACCACTCATTTGGACTAAGGATTAGATGTAGTCTCTTACCCTCAGACAGCTGCCTCTGGATAGACCTCCGTCCCTCGTATTCAGCAGAACTTCTAATCAAATATGGCTTCTGCTCACCGGTCTTTGTTTGTGTAGATGAATCAGTTCTGGTAGTGGTCCTTTGTCATTTGGCAGCTGCCGGGCTCAATAAACAAATGTCTTGTATCTGACTTGCCAAAATTAGGATCGGGTGGTAAAGTCTGCCCTGCTACCAGGGTTTGCAGAATATGGGCTCTCTGTGCTCCACTAAGGAACACAGAGTACCTGAATTCCAAATTCAAGTATGAAACTGAGGTTTTATTCCATTTGCGCCCTTGAGTTTTGTTTTGGCACTTGAACCTCAAGCGCCTAGAGTCTCGGGCCATTTGCGAGTGCACAAGAGACTTCTCGCACAGCTAGCATGCTCTTACAAGACTTTGCGCTCACTAGCACGGCATCCGTCCCCGACTGCGCCAATCTAGTGCCAATCAAAAACAAAGCGGTCGAGCAGCTTTTCTGCTGGAGATGCAACTGAGAGGTTTTTGAAGTGGGTTTTCTTCTCAAACTGCCATTTGGAGTTGTTTTTTTAGTGCAAGAAGCTTTTTTTAATACAATTTTCTTCCAAACAGGAAGGAACTGTCCCAGAGATTCCAACTTCCTGTTCCAGTCTAGTAGGCTCCTCCCAGTGCTTTGTCCCTTTCCTGGTCACTTTTTATTGGGATTTGGAGCTGGAAGGATCACTCTCCTTGTCTGCTGCATATATACCAATGGATTTAAGTTTTCTGTATTTGAGATGTCACAAGTAAGTTGAAAAACTGGGGGTATGACCTGGAGTTAATTGTACTTTTATTTGATTTCTAAAATGTATTGTGGTGGATGGGGTGCAATTTCAGTAGCGGCCTATTTTTTTGCATGTAATTTTTCTTCTTTTATAAAGAAAAATGTTGCACAGTGCACTAAATTTTCTACATGTTTGTTATTATATTTTCAATATTGATTTAATTCACTATGTGGCCTAGTTTGCCAATGGGCCTTCCAGCCAGAAGCCCAGTATTAGTCACGGGTTCATGAAACAACTGTTTCTGTGGTGTCTATCAAATTGAAACATCATTTAGGCCATGGATGGCATTGGATTAAATTGCAAATATGTATTTAGGGAATTTCAAGATTTTTCCTGCAAACAGGTTATGGGTGGGGTCATTTTATTTGATGCCATTGGAAGATGTGTGTTGTTTTTGGCATTGCAGAATAAAGGCTCTTTTTTCTGTGTTACCAGTCTATGCCTCCTTTGTCTGTCCTGTTGTGAGTGTGTTTGCCATTTATTTATTTTTATTTTATTTTGAGAGTTTTATATAGCGCTGGCTATACAAGTAGGTATCAGAGCGCTTTACATAAGGTTCCACAGAAATTACAAAATTACATCAGTTACACGTTACATCAGCTACTAGAATTCTTTTTTCATTTTTTTTTCAAGAGAGTAGAAGACGAAATAAATGTAGCTTAGAAGGGTAAGGGGATATAGATAAATATATGCGACACATTAAAGAGTGAGAAGGGGAGACAAATAGAGCGGATAGGGGGAGAGGAGGAGTGAGAAGGGAGAGGAGAGGCAGACGGTAGGAGAGACGAAGGGAACATCTGCCCAATGACCGACTGGGTAGGTGACGGCCGAGGAGGGAATCCACAGCCAGTCTCCCCTTTAGCTCTCAAGGTAGCTCCATCGGGCATCAGTCAGATAGCAATGTCTCTAGGTTACAGCAGTTACAGGCTACATTGGTTGCTTGAAACATTTAAATAGCATATAAGACGAGATTAATGGCGCAAGGAAAGGTAAGGGGGTAAGGGTAAAAGGGAAACAAGGAGCAAGATACAACAGGGAAATGAAGAAAAAAGTCTGCCCAATGTCCGGATGGGTAGGTGATGGCTGAGTGGGAATTCCATAGCCCATCTCCTCTGTAGCTATCAAATTAGCTCTACCGGGCATAGGTCAAAGTGCTAGGTCTCCGCTGTAAGTGTCAGGTTACATTGTTACAAAAGGTAACACAGTTATTAGAGCCTGGCAACATAGTGACAAGTAAGATCGAGACAATCAAAAAGGACATATACATAAGGAACAGGCAGGCAAGGGGAGATATTCAGGAAAGGAGGGCGTAAGAGCAGGGGAAGTAGAGAGAATGGAGGAGGGGAAGAGGGGGCAGGGTGATAAAACATAGCATGGAAAGAGGGGGGTGACGGGGATACAAACCGGTAGACGAGTCAGAGCTGCATCCAAAGTCCAGTAAATTGCAATCCCAGGGGAAGTGGTATTATTTCCCTATCTCTATTGCAAGAGGCTCCCTAAACGCAGTGGACTCTTTCAGAGGGGTCACTGAGACTCCAAGGCCTACAAACTGGATCCTTCCCCAAAAAGGGGAGAGGGAGTGCTTTGGCAAGGGGTGCCATACCATACCTCAACTGTGAGTGGCTCCTTAGGCACTGTGGACTCTCTCAACTGGTTCGCTGAGACTCCAGAGTATAAATATTGGATCTTTCCCCAACAAGGGGAGAAGGAGTGCTTAGTTAAAGGGTACAAAAAGGACAGGGGTCTAGGTGGTGTAGCGAGCAAGGGGAAAGATTCAGTTGAGAGGGGATAGGAGCAAAGGAAGTAGACAATGAGAGAAAGAGTGCTAAATGGGAACAGATATATAGACAGGAGACAAGGAAAATTAATAGTTACAGAAATATGATGGGGTGGGCAAGACAGGGAGACGGGGAGAGAAACTGTGCCCAAAGTCCGGCTGGGTAGGTGACGGTCAGGGGATGAACTAAGGCCGATCTCCTTGATAGCAGGACAGAGCAGCTCCACCGGGTATCGGACATAATGCTCAGACTCCACTGTCAGTGTGGAGATCATGAGTACTCAGACATTGTCAGATTTAGGGTGGGAGAAACCATGGTCTGAATGAATTCCAGATGCCATCTTGAGGTCAGACACAGTCCAGGAGGGGCCTCCGCTGTTGGGCTATAGAAGCGAGCATATCTTGCTTAAGTTCCCGACACAGTTCGGTTTTAAAATCCCTGAGGGGAATGGCTAAGTCTTCCCTGGTGAGGGCCATATTCCTCATCGCGGGATCTGTCTTTTTGGGCGGGGGGCTCTTATCTGTGGCGGCAAAATAGCGGGAGACTTTGTTTGTCGGCTTCTTTGGTGGCATAGAGGCAGAGCATGGACGGCGCAAAGATAGGCAGCAGGGTTCCCCCCTGAGCGACGTCCTCAACAAGTACTCACTTCCCTCTGGGATCTCCAGACGTAGGTTTAGGCGGTATTGCTCGTGGTTAGCCCCTGGGGGCCATCTTAGGGTCAGGTGCCAAGCGATGGAAGCAGAGCAGGTCTGACAGACTTCCCTTCTTAGATGGAGCAGCAACAGAAGAAGAGCAAGAAGAACGAAGGGCGGAAGGAGCCTTGCCTGCCTCTCTCCACTCTCCCACCACCACCACCTTAGCCAAGTAGGGGCCTTTAGTCACTGTGTGGACACCATGTTAGGGTCAGGCAGGCCTCATTGCATGGACCAGCACCCGGCCTGCTGCACGCTGCATGCAGGGGAGAACCTGGGGGACCATCCGGAGAAGTAATCCTCACTGCTGCCGCTCACCACCTCCATGCAGTGGGCTTCTCAGGCACCTGCTTTGCCAGTATGTCTGGCGTGTCCCCAGTGCCTCGCTTCATTGCTCTGCATTCTCGTTGGGTGCCGGTCAGCCTCCCAGTCAGCGGTGCTCAGTACCGGGTTCCACGGAGATCGCCAGGCCCCCTGTGTGCCGCTGGGTCCGGGGCAAGTGCAGGATCAGCGGGCCACCTCCAAAAACACTGGGTAGTCATGGGCGCCCAGCCGTGCACGGCATGTTCAAAGACGAGCCCGTGGCCGGGGGCCATTTTGTATAGTCAGTGTCCATAGATCTGCATGTGTTCTTTTTTCCATGCCTCCTGCTTGTTGTTGTGTCCATGTGGCTAGAGGATAATGTGTGTAGGCAGCCAGTGTGCATTTACCATAGGCCTGCATGTCTTCTCTTATTTCCCCATGCCATCTTGCTTGTTGTTGTGACTCAAGAACATAGTTTACCACAAATCCTTTTCCCCGCAGGCAATTACAACACGGTTGCTACAATGATCGCATTGTAACAATGCATACCATTACTCCGCAAGTCGGAACATTGACTTGTGGAGGGGTAAGAAGGTGCTGGATCTAAAATCCAACACCTTCCCTACTGTTGCACGTACTGGAGTTGGAATAGTAAATTATACTATTCCAACATCCAGTGCACCCCCTAGAGCAAAACATATGTACAGATTAGCAGAGAGTGACTGTGGAACGCTATCGAGCGGAACGTTTATATTTTCAGGCATCGTCCTGTTGACCATTTCCATCTAAACTATGATGTGGGCGTACCGAGCGCAATCAGGCGCCACCCCTATTCTTTAAGCCACCGTTCTATATCTATTGAAAATATCCACAACTACGAGCATTACGCCTGTGACTCTCTGACCACTACAGTGTACCCGGCTGGGCTACCTGTAAGTCATTCTTAATTCTCTATCACGGTTGGTGTGAGAATAAGTCATTATTCAGATGTCCCCCATTGTCCTGTCTTGAAGAGACCCGAATTTCTGAGGGTCGAAACGCCGTCGATGCCATAAGGAATTGAACCAACAATTAGTGCCTAGGATATTGTATAGACACTATAAATAATTTATTATTAATATTTTGGTCATTTTCCTTTCAAATTGTTATTCTATGAGAAACCACTGTGCTTATATTTAATGCATGTTGTTTGTATATTCATTTTCTTGGTTTCTTATGTACACTTGGGACACTGTGCACTTTTTTATTTTTATTTTTATTTTTGTGTTCACATGAATGTGTGAGAAGCTGAATATATTTGTGTAATTCTGCAGTTATGTTTTGAAGTATATAAACAGTGTTGAGAAGTTTCTCAAATTGTTGGTGCTACCTTTTTTGACATCCCTGATAGCCCTCGTGTTTTTATAAATTGTGATTAAGTAACATATTGAATGATATATTGTAGTATCATACCACAGGAACCGCTGTTTTTTTATATAAATTAATGCCGTGGTTCCTATGTGAGTAGGGTTCTCCTTGTTCTTTTTTGAGATATGTAGTAAGGAGGCATATATGTTTTGACCATGTGGCTGGCAGCCATTTTGGTGGGCAGCCAATGGGCTTTTGCCTTAGGCCTGCATATCTTCTCTTTGTTCCCATGCCTTCTTACTTGTTGTTGTGACCATGTGGCTGTTGTCCATTTTGTGTAGGCAGCCAGTGTGCTTTTGCCACAAGCCTGCATGTGTTCTTTTTAGTGGCCATGCATCCTTGCTTGCTGTTTGACCATGGGGTCAGTGGCCATTTTGTGTAGGCAGTCAGTGTGATTTTGTCACAGGCCTACATGTGTTCTTTGTAGTGGCCATGCCTCCTTGCTTGCTGTTTGACCATGTGGTCAAAGGCCATTTTGTGTAGGTAGCCACTGTGCTTTTGCCATTGGTGGCCATGGGTTCTTTGTTTCCCAGGCCTCCTGCTTATTGTTATGACCATGTGGCTGGTGGCCATTTTGCGTATGCAGCCAGTGTGCTTTTGCCATCGGCTTGCATGTGTTGATTTTTTGTGGCCATGTCTCCATGCTGGTTTTTGCTATTGTTTTATTGCATGCAATTTTTCTTATTTTAGATAGGAAAAATAGTGCACAGTCTAGTACATTTTTTCATGTTGTTTTAATATATGTGCAATATTCTTATATTTCACTATGTGACATTGTCTACCAATGTGCCAGTAGGCCCAGTACTAGTTGTGGGTGCATGAAACAACTGTTTTTGTGGTGTCTGTTGAATTGAAACATTATTTAGGCCATGAATGGCATTTGATTAAAATACAAAATGTTTTTTGGGTGGTATTTCATGTTTTTCCCCCTGCAAGCAGTGTATAGGCGGGGCAATGCCTTTGGAAGATGTGTGCTGTAAACAGTTTTAGTCCTGTTAATTTTTGTTTTTGCCATTGCTGAATTAATGCTGTGTTCACTGTGTTAGCATGCCTTCTTTGTCTGGTCATTGTGAGAGTGTGTTTACCATTGGCCAGCATTTGTCCTTGTTCCACATGCCATGTGGCCACGGGCCATTTTGTATAGTCAGTGTCCATAGGCCTGTATGTGTCATTTATACCAGAATGTGTAATAAAGGGCAGGCACGACATTCGAAACAGAGGGAATCTGACAAAACTAATTAAGGCAATACCAGAATTAAGGGGAATAGTCTCTCGAGACATTGTAGCAGTGGAATTTCTTCAAAACAAAGACAACCCAGATATTGAAGACTCCGTGACAACCTGGGCATCTATTGGAGTTAGCGGCCAAGATCTTCACTAATAGATTATCATTTGAGAGCTGGGGAATAACCCTGAAGCAACACATGCGCCCAAGATATCCATATCCCCTCTCCAAAAGTCCATCTTACTGAAAGGGGGAAGAACCAACAAGTCGCAAGCAAACATCGTGCCTCCATGGAGCTCGAGCGACATCCCAGGAAATAAATCTTGGAACAATGGACAACCAAACAAAACAGACAAAGAAAGGAGGGCCCCTTAGGGTTGATCAGGACTGGTCGTGGATCCCAATGGCATTAAGCCAAAAGAGTTCCTAGAACTGACGCAAATTTACCATCAAGTAAAAGCAAGCAGGACCATTACACGGAAAAAACTTACCTGGCAAAGATCAATATGTGTTCATGGAATATACATGGATTCAGCGGTACGGACCAGGACCATGAAACTCAATCCTTGTTTCAAAATCAAGACATAATTCTCTTACAAGAGACTTGGAACTTGACTTATCCCGCAATTCCGGGATTCTCCGAACACCACATACTAGCAGAGAGATTGTCCAACTATGGGGACCCACGTTGAGGGCTATCAATGTATGTGTCACAAAAATGTAAATGGCAAACAGAGGAACAGGACGTGGGGCTGAGTTGGGTCCAAGCAATAAAAATCACTATAAAGCCCTAGCAGCAACTGCTTATAATAAATGTTTACATTCATCCTGATCGAGTAGCTAAAAATGAAAAAATGGCCACACTCACTAAACTAATCAAAGCCTTACAAAAATCAAATAATCAATGCCCATTGATAATATCAGGGGACTTTAACTGCAATTTAATGAGTGATGGTAAGAGCAGTCATAATCAGGACAAAGGTCCAGCAGAAGGGCATAAATTAGTCTCATTTAGCAAATTTAAAACATTGGGATTAACATTTTTAAAAAACAGTAGAAAAGGCGACTCAACGCTGGTACCAACTTACATGAGCGGTAAAGTTATGTCAACTATTGACTTTACAATAATAAGTGACAGCCTAAAACATGCCATTGAGTACTATACCATAGTCCAGCGTATAGAAAGTGACCATTTTCCCCAAACTATACGAATGAACATTGCAGTAACTTGGGCTGAAAAAATATCCTCCTTGTCACAACAACCTGAGAAATTTAACCTCCGAAAAATAAGATGGAGGGGAGGTGAAACGAAAGACATCCAGGCAACAGCAAGTAATTTCATGACAAAACTCGGCCACCAAAAAGATAGAGAACATGTAAAAAACTGCGAAAACCTAGTAGAGGACTTGATAAAAAAGCCCTTCGCCCCTCCAGCAACACAAAGAGGCACAAAAGTGCTGTGAGAACCCTGGTATAACTGCGACTTAAGACACGAAAAGATAAAAATAGCTGGGAGTTACGGATGCAACTGAGAAAGAAAAAACCGGGAATCAATCCAAACTCTAACATCATCAGGAGCTTGAGAAAAAATTACCGGAAAATGTTGTGGACCGCAAAGGCCAAGTACAAAGAATCTATTTGGACAAAACTCCTATTTGCAAGTAAAAAGCAAAACTCTGGGGACTTTTGGAGCATCATTAATAACCTAAACAAAGGTGAAGCACTGCACCAGGACCCTGGAATTGGTGGCGGCGGTTGGGAAGACCACGTGAGGAACCTTTATTTAGGAAAGGAACCTCACTCAAACGATAAGATCCAAGGAACAACAAATGATGCAGAACTAAGCAATCTAGCAGCTGCCCAGGTTAGTGAAACAGACCCCAAAGACCTGGATAGCGAAAAAGGGGTTAACGAACAATCCACTTTGATTAGTTGCAACCGCTTAAAAAAATTTATTCAAAAGCTCAAACCAGAGGGCGCCCCAGGACCAAACAGTCTCCCTACTGCAGTATCTAAATGTGGACTTTTGGTCCAAACATCTAACAGCGCTGTTTAACCAAGTTTTCATACAAGGTCAAATGCCATCCACCCGATCTACAAAAAAGGAGACAGAAGAAACCTGGGGAACTACAGGTTGATCTCTTTAATAGATGTGGAAGCAAAACTTTATGCCTCATGTCTTTTGGAGCAGATGCAAGAATGGGCGGAAAACAACAACTTAATTACCAGTTTTCAAATTGGATTCAGACAATGGATGGGGACAACAACAAATCTGACAATCCTGGCACTATTAGTGGAGAATGCTGAAATTAAGAACCAGCGTTTATATGGGTGCTTTGTTGACAAAAAAGCAGCCTTCGACCGAGTGAGCAGGTCCAGACTATGGGGAAAGCTAAAAGAGATGGGGTTGCCCCACAGTCTTTTAAACACAATAATAGGTTTGTACAGCGAAACATGGGCAAGGGTAAAACAAGGACAAGGGTCCAGTTTAACATCCAAAATCGAAACCCAGGACGGCCTAAAACAAGGTTCGGTTTTAGCCCCCTGTCTATTCAACTTATATCTGGCAGACATAGGCAGAAACATTTAAAAAATCTAAAGTCACGCCCCTAAACTGGGCAACGCCTCAGTTCCAAATCTGCTGTACGCAGACAACATCGTCCTATTAAGTAAAACGCCAATAGGCTTACAACGTTTAATAAACATGCTAGACCAAGGAAATCTGGAACTGAACAAGGAAAAACAAAAGTGCTCCAGCTAGTGGAGCAAAAGAAAATCAGATTTAAATGGACAATTAATGAGTTAGTGCTAGAAGAACAGAAATCTTACAAGTACCTTGGCATAACTCTCGGACAAGGTAACTCAAACAAGGTACATACCTTGGCAATAAAAGCGAAGTCACAAACACTAATTTATGCTTATAGGCAATTACAACTAAAACTGGGCGGCCCGAATTACACTCATCTCCTAAAAGTAATGGCCGCTCAAATCCTACCAACGCTGTCATATGGCCTAGTTACGTGGCTTGGAAGGGAGGCGAAAATACTAAACGAATTACAAAATAAAATATACAAAGCAGTGTTTAAACTGCCACAACCTGCCTCTCAAGGACAAGTCTGCCTTGAATTTGGCCTACAAAACCAAACATTTCTGTCTATGACAAGCTTCGTTAAGCTATGTCAAAAACTCCGCTCAGCCCCAACTGAGTCAATGGACAACATCTGTTGGATAGAAATAAAATATCAGGACAGTCAGCCTCCTACAAACTCGTGGGGAATCTATTTGAGTACCTGTCTGTCCGAACTGGAACTATTAGAAGAATGGAAATAAGTAACAGATCATGTATACTTTAGCAAAGTAGCTAACGGTGCAGCAAAAAGAAAATCACTGCTAGAGGACAAAAAAACACTGACTAAACGACGCCATGCCTGGATAGTAATCTTCTCCTACAATCAACAAAAAACACAGAAATACTTAGTCACCCATTTTAGTCAACACTTAATAAAGATTTATATAGACTACCGAATGGGTCAGCACTATTCTAAGGACTTAAGACCATCTTGGAAATATCAAAAAGAAAGTCCCCACTGCAGACTGTGCGGATACCACAACGAAACTCTAAAGCACTTGTTATGTGTATGTCCGGCACTTATGGTTTTAAGAAGACAGGACTTATGAGATATCTTCATCACTCTGAACATAAACTCATGTCGGCAAGCAATAATATTCTGACTGGGAGGTACTTCTTCCATCTTGGCCTATCGGGGACTTAAAATCCTGATTGAGGTAAAAAAACAGCTGCAGGAAACTTAATGGAAAAATCGTAGTCAACGCTGAGTACAAGGGTCTGACAGTGACCGGAAGATCATTGAGGCACATGTAATTCCAATAAACCTTTGACCAAGAACTTGAACTTAAAATAAAAAGAACTGTCCAGGGGGGAAATAAAGATCGGCTTTTAAACTGTACAGGGAATTTTAACAATGAAAGAACGTTTTTACAGTATGTCATTTTTTACTTTTTATTTCGAATGAAGATTGTAACGATTGTTATTATTCATGCAATAAAATTAAACTTGACTTGTATGTGTTCTTTGTTTTCCAGGTCTCCTGATTATTGTTGTGAACATCTAGCTGGTGGCCATTTTGTTTATGTAGCCAGTGTGTTTTTGCCATAGGCCTACATGTTTGCTCTTTGTTCTCCCATCCTTCTTGCTTGTTGTTGTGACAATATTGCTAGTGGCCATTTTTGTAGGCAGCCAGAGTGATTTTGCCATAGGCCTGCATATGTTCTTTGTTGTGGTCATGCCTCCTTGCTGGCTTTTTCACCATGTGGTCGGTGACCATTTTGTGTAGGCTGCCAGTGTGCTTGTGCCATCTGCCTGCATGTCTTCTTTGTTGTGGCCATGCCGCCTTGCTCACTGTTGTTGGTGATGACCATGTGGCACTGGCTGGCAGCCATTTTGTGCATCCAGCCAGTGTGGCCCTTTGCCAAAGGCTTGAATGGATGGTTGAGATAGCATTTTTATAAATTATAAGGTTGAGTATAATTTCACTTATTTATACAGTTTTATTTCAATTTTTTAAAATGTTTGTTTTTTAAATGTAAGTTTTATATCTCATTTTTTAAAGATTTTTGTTTTAATGTTTACATTTTAATAATTTTTTTA